>NC_061113.1:244471035-244572171 GCF_002878395.1 Capsicum annuum
ATAAAGTTTAGATCTTTACTTGAAAAACAATACTCATGTCTTGTTTAAACTTATTGTTGGTAGATATGTTTTGTTTAGAATGTAAAGTTGTTTATTTTATGTTGGAAGAATAGTTATTATTATTTGTTGCGCCTTAATAAAAATAGTAATTAGTTAAGTCAAGAATTTTTCATTTGCTTACTAATTATTTTAATTGATTTCAAAACCCTCATATAAAATATGAAGTGCCTAGCTTTATTTTTCATTCAAGATGTTTATTCTTCTTTGTTCGCATGTTGTCTTTTCAAAATGATAAGAAATTTCGAACTTTTGCGGCTAAATAAAATTATTTGGATATTTTTGACTCAGGCATAGTATGATTGTGAAACTTTTGCTTTGCATTTTTTATTTGTTGACTCTCATTCTTGTGCAAGTGTGCTTATTCTTGTTATTCAAAAATTGGTTCTTGATAGTTTCTTTTACTTTGAAATATGTCACTTTTATGCCTTGAACATATATTAATTTCTTTATCTTTTCTTTGCATGTAAAAAATATCTCGAGTCAAAATGGACTCCTCTCCTCCTGCATTTCGTAATGGTAAATGAGGCTCACCCCTTCGAGTCAAGTTCGAAGTTTAAACCCAAGGTCCACTACATGGCGTGCGGGTGCTAGAAAATAGACAAAGAAGGAAAATGGGTCAAAACTCATTATGAGGTTACTAAAAGACTTGAAAAGTCTCAATTTTTATTATTTTCTTCTTTTTATTTATTCATTTAGTCATTTATTTATTCATTCATTTTGGCCTCAAAGCCAAAGTTGTATTTAATACAGGTGGAGCAAGACTCGAGCCAAAGGCTCAAAAAATAGTTTAGGACAGGTGAAATGGGTCGGAAGCCCAACTAGACTAGGACAGGTCTCGTTGATTTGGGTCCAATGGCCTAAATCCTTTACTTTCTCCTCCCTTCCCCTTTTATGTGTTTATTTGTTTATTAGTTTTGTTTAGACTTAGTTAAAATCCCTACTAAGTCGCCTAAATCTATTTTACACAAGTCTTTTTTTTGGAAAAAAATCAAATCACTATTTTAACAAATTAATCTTTTCGAAGTTAATCAAAAGACGATTTTCAAACAGTCCGGATAACCGCAAGTTAGCGGACGTTTTAGGTGCCTAACACCTTTCTAAAACGTTAATAGAAACTGCTTATCTAGAATCTCTAACTTAAAACGATTTTCCAATCGTTTGAAGTAACTTTTATAAAGGTTTCTTAATTCCTTTTCAAAATTAAGTGGCGACTCTCTTTCAAAAGTCAAAATTTCCGCAAAACAGAAATGGCGACTTTGCTGGGGATTTTTAACTAGGTTCTAACCACATGTTTGATTTCGTCTTTTGATTAACTGTTTATGTGTTTCGATTCTGTAGAATTTAAATATCACATCTCATGGCATATTCCTACATTATTTAAACTGTTTTGGGGTTTCGTGGGTATCCCGGCCCCTATTGATCAATTCCAAAAATGTGTTTGAAATACAAACAATTTATTAGCACGTGAGTCGTTTGATGATTGTTTGTATTTTCAAACTCAAGTTGTCCGCTTGAGAACCAGTGTTCAAACCCACTCTAGATACCTAGGATAGAGCGAAACCAAAACCCTATTTCAGGCATGAGCCTAGGACGACCCAATACCCGAGCGGGGTACTGGGCCCATTAGAAAACCTGCCTGCGTCTATTTACCCCGAGTCAATTATAGATGAACCATATTTATGTGTTGAAAAAAATGTATGCCTGTCTAATTCAATCCATTATCCTTTGGGGGACGGGAAAAAGCTTGATCTACTTACTTTTGTAAGAAGAATTGAAGCAAGATAAGCAAGAAATTGATCGATTTGGGAGGTTGTATCTAAGGCACAGTTTGAACGTCAACGGATATCACCATTAAAAGAAGTGGACGAAGCTAAGAAGGCGAAGGTTGATAGAAGAAGCACTCGGGAATTAGTATTTTCTATCCCCTATGTGGGAACGTGTCTTATTTCATGTTTTTCCCTTTCCCTAAAGATTGTATCCCTATTTTGTTATCGTTTGTAAACATTTATGTCCTTTTCATGTCTATATAAGTTGGAGGTTAATGGATTGACTTCGATGAATCATATATTTTCTTCAAAAATTGTTAGGCCTGAACCCTTGGCTCAAAAGGGTCACCCCAGCTAGGATACGCGTTATTATAACGTTTTTGTGTGATATAACTATTTCATGTGCTTATGTGCGTATGTTTGAATCAAAGGCAAGTTTATCCACTATGTACTATAGACAAACTTGGCTATGACTCAAACAACTCTATGTGGTTATTTCATGTCAAATATTTTCCATTATTTATCATATACGGAAACTAACACATCTGCCTTTGAGTTGTTTTACTTTACAGATAATATAAATTACTCTGTGTTGATATAAGCTGGTAGAACATCCCTAATTCACCTGATCGAAAGCGCACAAAATCCCATCCTCTGATCATCATCCAGAAATGACAGGAAATGACGAAGAAAGCGCACTGACTATCCGGGATAATGTGATAGCAGAATAGAATGAGATGATTGCGGAACTTGCAAGAAAGTTAGAAATGCTTCAGAAAGAAATAAATCGCACTCGAAATTTAGCTAACTTGGCCATCACCGTTAATGCCCCCGCTCCAGACGGACACAGGACTCCACTCCAAATCCCTCCCCTCAGCACCTCTATTCTCGGGGATCAGCTGAATAACGTATCGTCCGTCTCCTCCTCCATTCGTCCAAAATACCAATCATGAAAATAACCTAGACGCCTACCATCCGCAAAATCCATCTCTAACCCCACAAAATCTGTCACCGAATACATTCCCAAATCCTCAAAACACATTTTCAAATCAACAAAATGCATTCCCAAATCTGCAAGATTCACTCCCAAACCCACAAAATATATCAAATCTACCTTAGAATCCACCAAATTCAGTTTCAAAATCCTCAAAATCCTTCTCATATTCCACCAAACTATTCGCAAGGTCCACGGAACCTTCCCAATTTCCAAAATGTCCTCCCCACTTACCAACTAAATTCCCCTCATCCGCAAAATCAAGCCTCTTTTCCAAATCCTCCTCACGCCATCATATCCTTGATATCTATAATCCCCTTCCTCATCTTGAGATAGACCATTACGAGGAGAAGGAGAAAGAGTAGAGGACCGAGCATGAACTGAAGTTGCTAGCTATGAATGAAGAGATCATAAGGATCAAAGAATCTCATGGAGTGAGGGACCACGACGGTTTAGGATATGACGATTTATGTGTTCACCCGGGAGTAGACCTACCAGATGGGTACAAAGTCCCTAAGTTTAAGATGTTTGATGGTACCGAAAATCCAATGGCCCATCTGAGAAGGTACTGTAAGCAACTAATAGGGATAGGAAAAAATGAGGCGTTATTGATGCGCCTATTCACTCGAAGTTTAAGTGGTGAAGCCTTGGAGTGGTTCATGTCCCAGGAGCCGAAAAAGTGGACTGGTTGGAAAGCATTGGCCAAGGGTTTCCTTGACCGGTTCGCATTCAATATTGAAATAGTCCCTGAACGATATTCACTAGATCAGATCAAACAGAAGAATGATGAAAGTTTTCAAGACTATGCCTTTCGTTGGAGAAAAGAGGCTGATAAAGTACAACCTCCCATGTCTGAGAAAGAAATGGTATCAGTTTTCTCTCGTGCATAGGAGGGAGAATTTTATACTAGGATGGTATCGTGGTCCGAGCAACTTTCACAGATTTAGTAAAGAATGGGGAATCATTAAAGGAAGGCATCCGAACAGGAAAAATTGTCAAAACCCCAACATCATCTGAATCTTCTGCATTTCCAAAGAAGAAAAGAGAGAATGCGACTGCGGTCTCTACTAATTTTGTTGATAAGTTAAAGAGGAAATTCAAGCCTAGAAATATTCTTTCCTCATCATCATCACCAAGTTTTCAGCCTATATTCTACGCTCAACCCCAATGTCAAGCTCTAAATCCAAATATTTTACCCCAGTACCAAGTTCCACAACCAAAATTATCAGCCTCATACTTAAGGTACTTTTACAAATAACCAAATAAACGTCCAAACGTCTCCAAATTATCATCAAGTACCTCCCCCCATAAATAAGAATCATTATAACCCTCTACGTCCAAAATTTGAAAAGAAACCTCCCCGAAACTTCACACTGCTAGCTGAAAGTCGAACCCAGCTCTTCGAAAGATTGATAAAAGCTGGTTATTTGCAACCGATCCAGCCAAAGCCTATCGATCCCAACTCCCAGTTTTATCATCCCGATCTAAATTGTGCCTATCATTCAGGAGCATTAGGGCACAATACCGAGGATTATATTAACTTGAAACATAAGATCCAAGATTTGATTGATCAGAAGGTCATCACACTTCAGTCGCCGACACCAAATGTTAACAGTAATCCGTTGCCTAACCATGGGGGACCTACAGTTAACTTGATTTAAATAGATGGTGAATGGGCGTCTAGCAAGGCCATCTCTAAGGTAAATTCAAAAGGACTCAGAAGAACAGAAGAGGTGGAGAAGATAGAGAAAGTTGTGGCCGCCTCAAGTAATGATTTGGAAGGAATTTTTGAGCCTGTTATGGTCCCAGAAAAAGAATTTAAGCAGGGGATAGAGTACCATCCAAGAAGGAAAAATGAGATCGAAGATAATTTAAAGGAGAGTCTTTTTAGGCCCTTGCCGATCTTGTACCAGTCATTTCCCGTACATGAGGTGTCAAACGATGATGGTCTTGGGGATGGGATAAAAGATCTGTTCGAAGGATACAATGCTTTACCAGATGGTTTTCCAAAGTCCGGTGGGGTGAAGAAGATTGCATTGTGGGAGTCCTTGCAAAACTGGACCTCCACTCCACTCATAACCCGTCACTCATCGCGGTAGATGAAAGGACAATTAATAATAGTTTCACTCATCGCGGTAGATGAAAGGTCAATTAATAATAGTTTTTAAAATCGGTGATGATCCGGAGGAGGCCCCGTTATCCATCCTTTTATGTCTCAAATTTTTGTTTCGTGTTCTACAACTTTCAAAAAGGCATGGGCCCATATTTGTGTGGGTCATAAGCCATAGTTTTTATTTATTTTCCAAAAGGCCTCCCTTTATTTAAGAAGTTACTTTTTAAATATGATTATCTAGCATGGTTTTTTTTGGTTACAATAATTTTAAAAACCTGTCAATGTCATGTCACGTCAAGGGTAAGGCGAACAAGGCGAAGGAAATAATGATGAACAGAAAAAGGTGATGAGGAGCAGTTAGTAATAGATACAGAGAAATGTGAAAATCAAAAGAAGCCCAACCTAGATGAGCCCTAATACTACCCGAGATGGATGGTCAAGAGTGGACCAAACCAATCGATTCTGATGCGGTAAAGATATATCATGCTTGAAAGATGTTATAATTTTTATTTCTGGGCTTATTTGTAATCGCCTTTATAATAGTATCAATTTTATGATGTGTAATCACCTAGAATCCTTTCCCTCTATGTACGAACTACATTTGACCTAAATTCCCAAGAAAGGGATACATAGGCAGCCTATGTCGACTTCGGTCAATCTCTTAGGATAATTTATCATTTCCCTCTATGTATGAACTACGTGATGACTTGAATTCCCAATAAAAGGGATACGTAGGCGGCCTATGTCGGCTTCGGTCAACCCATTAATTTCTTTTGTATATGCCTAGCATAGTCCTGAACTATGTTTGACCTGATTCTTACTTCAATGGGATACGTAGGCGCCCCAATGGCTCGGTCATATAACCCAGGAAAGGAAAAATGGGGCAGAATTTTCGAGAAGGAATCTCAAAAATTCACAAGAGAAGATCGACATCCAACAAAAAAAATGAAGATCAACAAAGACTTCAGATTCACTCGGATTGGTATCATCTCAAACAACTTTAAACTGGGGCAGAAATTTTGAGAAAGACCTCAAAATTTCCACCAAATGCCGGAACATATTCCAAATTCCCCAGCACTAGAGGTTAAATTCAAGCTTTAGAAGCCACCAACTGTAAGAAAGTCTGGGTAGACTCAATTTTTGGCTATGATATAACTACTTGAAGAAACCCTCCAACAATGATCATGAGTTTTGGAAACCATCCGTCGAGTATAGTCAAAACCATGAGGAAGATGTTCGTTGAGCTAGTACATGACATGAATAGCAGAGATTTTCTAAAGTTTTACAGAGGTTTTCGAAATTAATTTCAAAAATTTAATACTATTTCCAAAATCTTACAACTCATTTATTTAGTACTTACCTAGACATCATTTGGGATGGAGTGTCAGGGTGGAAGTTTCGATAAGGCGGAATGCCCAAGAGATGAAAAAGAGCAAATTGAGGATCGAAGGAGGTCAACACGGAGTAGTTTCACTCAAAACTAATCATTTTTCTATGGATGCAGGGATCAATACAGAAAAGTGAGGGTCTCTTTCAAAATCCCCAAGCAAATTGGGAGCCACAATAGAGCATTAATACCCAAGAACGGTATTTTAGGGCAGCCCTAAAAATAGTTTTAATGCCCATTTATTGAGGACCTTTTGATTTGTCCGTCTCATTTCTTGAGATCGTAGGCGACAAACAAAAGCTCTTTATCTTTTTTACACATATCGTATTTAGAAGTTTCCTAAAAATAGTCGCTAGTAAAAGCGACTTTGTGTCTACTAATCGTCTACCTTGAGTACAGGTACATGTAGAAAGCAGGACGATGACCAATGAAGTCAGGTAAAATTACACATCATAGCCGCAAGGCATTGCCTCAAGAGCTATTGCATATCATTGCCCCAAGGGCCGTTACACATCATAGCCGCAAGGCATTACCTCAAGGGCTATTGCATATTATAGTCACAATGGCTATTGCATATCGTCGCCACAATAGCTATTGCATATCATCGCCACAACGGCTATTGCATATCATCGCCACAACGGCTATTGCATATCATCGCCATAACAGCTATTGCATATCATCGCCACAACGACTATTGCATATCATTGCCACAACGACTATTGCATATCATCGCCACAATGGCTATTGCATATCATCGCCACAATGGCTATTGCATATCATCGCCACAAGGGCCATTACATATCATTTCTGCAAAGGCCATCTTATACCATCGCCCTAGAAGGAATTCAATAGCTATTGACACGCTAGACAGAAATGCTGGCGTTGAGGATATCTCATCATTTCATGAATCAGCATATGAATACATCGAGGGTACACGATTTTAAGGGACGCCTTTAAGTCGCTATCTAAGGATGAATGATATATAAGATTTCCTAGAAATTGACAATTTAAGGGTCATCTATAAGTCATATTATTTGAAATAGGATAGTGTACAAGATCACCTATGAGTTGATAGCCTGTAGGTCATCCGTAAGCCACAACAACATCCTAACCGGATAGTGTGCAAGATCACCCAAAAATTTATAGTTCAAAGGTTATCCATAAGTCGCAACTAAATCCTTACCGGAGAATATGTAAGATTATCAAATTGATACGTCCAAGGGTTCTCTATAAGCCGCGTCATATCCAAGATCGATTATGTGCAGGATTACCCAAAGACTAATAATTTGAGGGATTATCTATAAGTCATATTGTATCCAAGGTCGGATGAAACCTAAAAGCTAGAGATTCAAGGGATATTTGTAAGCCATCTCTTATCCAAAGTTGGATAATGTGCAGGATTACCTAAAAGCTAACAATTCAAAGGATATTTGTAAGTCGCCTCGTATCCAACATCAAATAATGCGCAAAATTATCCAAAGATTGACAATTTAAGAAAATTTATAAATCAATCATCGGCTATAACCGGAGAGGTTATCATTCCACATACAACAAGTGATATAGGTAACCAAAAGGGTTTCTACACCAGCACAAGATTACATGGTTGTAGAGACCGTTCTGCATAAAGTATCGTCGGTGTCCAAAAGGGCTATCCCACTTTGAAGATGTATTAAAATGATAAATGTCATAATTATACAACAACCAAGAGGGTTGTTATGTTTGTTATTGCCAGTTATTTCATTCTAAATAGGTACATGAAGAGATGACTCTGCTTTTCAGGCCACAACTCACGTGGAGATATGGTAAAAGACTACATACCTCTTTCGTGAATTATGTTTAGTACTAACACTTTTTGCTTGAAGCATTGTTGAGAGCATCTGAGAGGATGAAAATCTCAAATAAAAACCACAGGTGCAGACGACTTCAGGTAGGACGCAGCACAACGTGGAACTCTTTCTTAGCAGCAAACGGGACATAGTCTAAAGAGGGGCATCAAACTCTTTGGACGCGAGCTAAAGGATGATCACCATCACCATCCAACCACACCCCTGTTAGAAGGAATGTGGGTATTTTAGGATATTCTGTTTTCAGCTTCACCTTCGTGATATTTTTAAACTCATGCCGAGGGTAACCTTCTCTTTTTTTCAAATTTGGGTGGCAACACACTTAGAGTTTTGAAAATTATGTCCAAGTAAGTTCTTGACTATGGATGTGAAGGATCCCACATTCATGGTTAAGAGGTTACAAGCCTCTTTTCTACAACTCGATCAACTTGTCGCTCATTTCGAGTCAAAGATGGTCTGAAATAAAAGACTATATTTTCTACCGATTGAGTTGAACTACAAGCAGTCTGATTCCCTAAAATATTGGGGATATGTAGGCTGGGATCTATGTAGAAAACTTGACTGCATTCCAACGTCCCTCCTAATCCCTTTATTCCCCAGTTTCTCGATTTCATCAAACACTCTAAAACTGAGATAACTTGTGAATTGTTTAAAAATCATGCTTTAAATCAAGCTCTATGAACTACAAGTGGCCTGAATACTCATGTAACCTGAGATATGTAGGAAATCTAATACCGAGGTTCGGCCATGACTCTATGAAACTCGTACGAAAACCAACTTCTTTCAGATTCGAATCTATGGTCGGACAAAAATTAGGAACGTCGACCTCCCTTTGCCCAGGGTTACTTACATCCACCCTACCCAAAGGGAGGGGGCAGCTGTTGACAGCTAATTTTTGCCCTCCACGACTATATTTAATCCTAAGTTTCTTCAGTTTTTAATAAACCAAAATAATTATTTCATCCAAATAAAAAAAAAACTTAAAATATTTTTCGTACGTGATTTTGTCATTTTAAGTAGCGATTATATACTATCGTGTTCAGATATACTAGATTATATAATTTGTTACTTAAATATTTATTTTACAAAATATCGAATTTAATTAAGGCTTATCTTGAAAATAAATTCAAATGATTAAAATCTTAATTTAAATATAATTTATTCTCAAAAATAATTTATTTGGATAAATATGCATTCATTTTATTAAATCAAGAAGATCGGAATGAAAAAAAAAAGTATTAATTCGTATCGAATTTTAATTTAATTTAGCCAATCTATTAGATTTGCCCATAATTGAAAATTGGTCATAATTGTAATGCAATTCATCAATTAATTTTTAATTTGGTCTAAATAAATAAATATGGCTAAATTTTAAATTCCAATTGGGGTTATATTTTAAATAACCCCAAAATTCTCAAGAACTCTCATAACTTTTACCCAATTCCCACCAAAAAATAAATTTAAATTGTACTATTCCCCCCAACTTTGTCCTTTTCCAATTTTGAAATTCAAAGATTGTACTACATTGTACTATTTCCCCCCACATTATCTTCCACCTCACCTTATCTTTAATTTTTACATTCCAAAAAAACTCCTAAATGCTTTTTCTCCCACATTGGTGGATGACAAGAAATAAATCTCTATTACAACAACAACAACAAACCCAGTGTATTCCCACTTAGTGGGGTCTGGGGGGGGGTAAGATGTACGCAGTCCATACCTCTACCTCTGATGAAGTAGAAAGGCTGTTTCCGAAAGACCCCCGGCTCAAGTTACGAGATATCAAACAAACACATAGTACAGCACAGAAGCAGATGACATAACATAGATACTGCAGCCATAAGGAATATAAAACAGAGTAAAGCAGGAATGCAGGAATGCAGGAATATAAAGCAGAGGAAAGCGCACAGATTCGTAACAAACATGGAACACGGAACAGAAATACCCCAATCTCTATTCTTCCCTATAAATACTTTTCTCCCACATTGGTGGAAAAGGAAAAAAAATACCCCATTCTCTCCTATAAATACTACCACTACTTTGGTAGAGAGAGGAGGAGAGAAGGAAGAAAAAAAAAGGCTAGAAAGGTGAAAAAATCCTTTTGAGCAAAAATAGTTATTTTTATTTAGTAAAAATTTTTGTTTCATAAAGTTGATCAGCTAATCAAAATTTTTGAGTTGACGGCGACGTTTTTCGGTGGTGGTTGATTCCAACGAAGCTCGTAGTCTCGTTTTGCTGCCCCCAAAAGGTAAACACACCTTTTTATTATTATTATTATTATTTTAATTTTTATTATCGCTTTTCTCTTCATATTTTTTCTTCTTCGTAGTTCGTAGATATAATTTTATTTATTGAGATTGTATGTTGTAGATGGCCTTGAAGGCCCTAGGAAGTTGTGGTATCGATATTCTAATTATTTTCATGTTCATGATATAAAAATAAGCTAGCAATAGTTGTATGTGACTTTTTTGACTTTATTCTTTGATTATTTTGGATAAAGTTTCAATTTTTGCTTAAAAGATGTAGTTATGCTTTTTTTAAACTCATTGTTGTTAGATACATTTATTTTTAGTAGGTAAAGTTATTTTCTTTATGTTTAGAAGAATAGTTAATGTTGAATCTTTTGCCTTTTCACCTTATTCTTTGATTATTTGAATAAAGTTTAGATCTTTACTTGAAAAACGATACTCATGTCTTGTTTAAACTTATTGTTGGTAGATATATTTGTTTTTAGCATGTAAAGTTATTTCCTTTATGTTGAAAAGAATAGATAATATTGATTGTTTCTCTTTTTTTACTTTATTCTTTGATTATTTTGGATAAAGTTTAGATCTTTACTTGAAAAACAATACACATGTCTTGTTTAAACTTATTGTTGGTAGATATGTTTTGTTTAGCATGTAAAGTTGTTTATTTTATGTTGGAAGAATAATTATTATTATTTGTTGTGCCTTAATAAAAATAGTAATTAGTTAAGTCAAGAATTTGTCATTTGCTTACTAATTATTTTAATGGATTTCAAAACCCTCATATAAAATATGAAGTGCCTAGCTTTATTTTTCATCCAAGATGTTTATTCTTCTTTGTTCGCATGTTGTTTTTTCAAAATGATAAGAAATTTTGAACTTTTGCGGCTAAATAAAATTATTTGGATATTTTTGACTCAGGGATAGTATGATTGTGAAACTTTTGCTTTGCATTTTTCATTTGTTGACTCTCATTCTTGTGCAAGTGTGCTTATTCTTGTCATTCAAAAATTGGTTCTTGATAGTTTCTTTTACTTTGAAATATGTCACTTTTATGCCTTGAACATATATTAATTTCTTTATCTTTTCTTTGCATGTAAAAAATATCTCGAGTCCAAATGGACTCCTCTCCTCCTGCATTTCGTAATGGTAAATGAGGCTCACCCCTTCGAGTCAAGTTCGAAGTTTAAACCCAAGGTCCACTACATGGCGTGCGGGTGCTAGAAGATAGACAAAGAAGGAAAATGGGTCAAAACTCATTGATGAGGTCACTAAAAGACTTGAAAAGTCTCAATTTTTATTATTGTCTTCTTTCTATTTATTCATTTAGTCATTTATTTATTCATTCATTTCGGCCTCGAAGCCAAAGTTGTATTTAATACAAGTGGAGAAAGACTCGAGCCAAAGGCTCAAAAAATAGTTTAGGATAGGTGAAATGGGTCGGAAGCCCAACTAGACTAGGACAGGTCTCGTTGATTTGGGCCCAATGGCCTAAATCCTTTACTTTCTCCTCCCTTCCCCTTTTATGTGTTTATTTGTTTATTAGTTTTGTTTAGATTTAGTTAAAATCCCTAGTAAGTGGCCTAAATTTATTTTACACAAGTCTTTTTTTTGGAAAAAAAATCAAATCACTATTTTAACAAATTAATCTTTTCGAAGTTAATCAAAAGACGATTTTCAAAAAGTCCGGATAACCGCAAGTTAGCGGACGTTTTAGGTGTCTAACACCTTCCTAAAATATTAATAGGACCCTCTTATCTAGAATCTCTAACTTAAAATGATTTTCCTATTTTGAATCATTTGAAGTAACTTTTATAAAGGTGTCTTAATTCCTTTTCAAAATTAAGTGGCGACTCTCTTTCAAAAGTCAAAATTTCCGCAAAACACCTAGTTTCCTCTAATTGACTTGAGAACTAATTAACAAACTAGTACATTCCTACTAGCTTGTCAATTAGTCACTTGAAGCCTTGTGTTCGTGTCAACGTTTGTTTGTGTGCTTTTGTCGTTTGAATACGTTGTAACTCTTGGCTCTAGTCCGATGAGAATTCTTTGAGTTTCAAACAAGAATCCATTCTGGGCAAGAGCATACTCATACCTTACGGATTCACGGGTTTCTAGCCAATTACAACTCTTGTGGAACTTGAGTGTGAGTAAACCAAGAGAGTGTGAGTGAGGAGAGGGATTTTAAACTAACTTGTTTGTTGCTTGTGTAGGTGATACCTTGATAATGAAGGGAACCACGTCTCAAACCGTGGATTCTAATGAAATGTAGAATATGAGGGTCACTCTTGAGGCTATGACCTGAGCTCTTGAAAGGTTGAGTACGGAAGTGGGAGCCATAAGGGGAGAGTGACAACTATTAGTGGGAGGTTAGAACAAGTGGAGAGTCAAAGGAACTCTCGTCCTTCTACTCCTCGACATGTTTCGTCAAGTGGACATGATAGAAATTCCTCGCCACCGTTACTCCCGAAATATGGCCACAATTGTGAAATCCTTCACTAGATCCACTAAATGCCACAAGCCAAATCACTTATAACCCTTTAAACCGAGACTCCAATAGACTAACCCATTCCCAAATGTCTCAAGTTCCGCAAGAGGTACTTGGATGTCAAATGCCTCCACAAAATCCGAACCCCCCTTCTAAGCTCCACTAAACCAAAGACCACCACCTCCACAAAATCCAACTCCTTCGAATCAAGTTCCAAATGTCCAAAATTGTCCCGTCTACCTTGAGGAATATGGTAGAGAGGATTATAAAGGGTATGGAGCCTTTGACGATGACTACATGAGGGAGGAAAAGATGAGAGGAGGTCGTGTGGATCCAAGGAGATACCAAAGGTATGGAGAAAAGGGAAACCGACACCTAGAGAGAGACGTAGGCATCAATACCATCAAATCGAGCCTACCTATCTTTAAGGGTGAAAGTGACCCCAAGGTGTAGCTTGCTTGGGAGTTGGCGTGTGATAAAGTGTTTTAAGTGAATGATATCTCGGAAGAGAAGAAGAGTTGTTATACCATAGCTCATTTTGAAGGCTATGCTAACACTTGGTGGGAATACGTCAAGTGGTTCGACAATTAGTTGGTAGAGAGACAACCACCACCATGGTTTGGTTGAGGTACCTAATGAGGCAACGGTATCTTCCCAAAAGTTATCATCATAAGTTGCTTGCCGGGTTATACAATTTGCGACAAGGGAATCAAAGTGTTATGGCATACTATGACGAGTTTCAACAACTCATGTTGAAGCTTGATCATCGGAGAGAACAAATTGTCCATGACATCATTCGGTTCAAGTGTGGGTTGAACAAAGAGATCTCCACTCATTTGATGCTTCACAAGTTTGATACCGTTGAAGGGATTTTCCAAGCGGCTCTTGAGATTGAAAGGGAGCTTAAAGAGAGGTCGTCGTTCAAGGAAAAGGGACCATCAACCTAGGGTTGGTCGAGGAGCAAAGATATGGTTCAACCATCTTTGGGTTGGCCCAAAAACAAGGACCAACCCGCCACTACAAGGCTGTCCGAGCCTAAAATAGTCCATAAATTTCCTCTCTGGCAAGAAGCTCACAAGTATCCTAATCCTAAAGGGTTCCAATGTTTCAAGTGCCAAGGTTGGAGACATAAAGCCAATGAATATCCAAACTGGTTCAATGTGATCCTAAGGGAAGGGAGATTGTATTACCTTGAAGTGGGTCTTAAAAAAGAAGAGAATGAGGTCGAGCCTCAAGATGGAGAGAAACCCAAAAATGAGCCACATAGTGATGATGATTGTGAGGATGCTTACCCGCAATAAGGGGAGTGTGTGGTTCCAAACTTTGTAGTGAGGCATGCCATGATTAGTAAGGCGATAGATGACCCTAGCCAACGGGAGAGTTTATTCCATACTAAATGTCTTATGAAGGGAAGTGTGTGTACTATGGTGATAGATAGTGGAAGTTGTGCGAATGTGGTTAGTGTTGCAATGGTGAACTTCTTGAAATTGCTGACTACACCTCACACTAGTCCTTACAAGTTGCAATGGTTGAATGAATGCGGCGAGTTAAGGTAGCCAACTACCATGACGAGGTGCTTTGTGATGTGATACCAATGCAAACTTGTCACTTGTTGTTAGGAAGGCCTTGGCAATACGATAGGTTGACCAAATATGATGGAAGGTCCAATCGGTATACACTTGAGAAGGATGGCCAAAAGGTTGCTCTTCATCGATTATTACCTTCCCAAGTGAATGAATTATACCAAAAGATGCAGGAATCGAGAGAAAAGGGAAAGAAGGCTGAGAGTGAGGGAAAAAGAGGGGAACCCGAGAGTGAGGGAGTAGGGGAAACCGAGGGGCTTCTAATTTCTAAGGGGCAAGGAAGTGTGGTGATGATGGCTAGGAGGAAATAATTATTTGTGGATCATGACGAGGACACTCCGATGCTCCTATTGGCTCATTGTTTTAACACTAACGCCACTAACATTTCCATTTCTCCTCCTATTTCTCATGTTTTGCAGGATTACGAGGATGTCTTCCCAAAGAAATTACTGCAAGGATTGCCCCCACTTTGGGGAATTGAGCACCAAATAGATTTTGTGCCGGGTTCACAATTGCCCAACAAATCGGCTTATAGGAGCAACCCGATGGATACCAAGGAATTGCAACGCCAAGTTGAGGAACTCCTCAACAAAGGATATATCAAGGAGAGTATGAGCCCTTGTGCGGTTCCGGTGCTACTAGTTCTCAAGAAAGATGGGACTTGGCGTATGTGCGTTGATTGCCGAGCCATCAACAAGATAACGGTAAATATCATCACCCTATTCCTAGGTTAGATGATATGCTTGATGAATTGAGCGGTTCGTGTTTTTTTTCTAAAATTGATTTGAGGAGTGGATATCACCAAATTTGTATGCAACCGGGTGATGAATGAAAAACCACCTTCAAGACTAAATTCGGTCTCTATGAGTGGATGGTTATGCCATTCAGCCTAACAAATGCTCCAAGTACTTTCATGAGGTTAATGAATCATGTGATGAATCCATTTATCAGAAAGTTTGTTGTTGTTTATTTTGATGATGTATTGGTGTATAGTAAGTCCTTAGATGAGCATGTAAAGCATTTACAATGTGTGTTTGATGTCCTCCGAAAGGAGAAGTTATATGCTAATCTAGAAAAGTGTTCTTTTGGTGTCCATGAGGTTGAATTTCTTGGGTTTGTGGTGAGATCAAGAGGGGTCGAAGTGAATGAATCTAAGATTGACGCCATTAAAAATTGGCTAACTCCCAAAACCGTAGGTGAAGTGAGAAGATTCCATGGGTTGGCTAGTTTTTATAGACGTTTTTTCAAAGGATTTAGCACCATTACCGCTCCCTTGACCGAAGTGATTAAAAAGGATCGACCTTTCAAGTCGGGAGATGAACAAGCTAAAGCCTTCGAGGACTTGAAAGCTATGCTTATCTCTTCCCCTTTGCTACAATTGCCAAATTTTGACAAGACTTTTGAGGTCGAATGTGATGCAAGCAAAGTCAGCATAGGCGCGATTTTAATGCAAGAATTGAATCCTATTGCCTACTTTAGCGAAAAGCTCAAAGGAGCAACTCTAAACTACTCTACGTACAATTTAGAGTTGTATGCCTTGATTAGAGCCTTGGCCACTTGGCAACATTATTTGTGGCCTAAAGAATTCGTGATCCGAACTGATCATGAATCCTTGAATCATCTACGGGCACAAGGCAAGCTTAACCGGCGGCATGCCAAATGGATTGAATTTCTTGAAACTTTCCCTTATGTTATTCAATACAAGAAGGGTAAAGACAATGTGGTTGCCGATGCTTTGTCCCGAAAACATGTGCTTGTGTCTACTTTGCCGTCTAAGTTGATGGGGTTTGAAAGCCTCAATTCTTTATACCCCGAGGACCCTCACTTCGCTCCTATCTATAGGGAAAGTGAAGAGTTGGAAAGAGATAGGTGTGTTACGGATAGGGGTTCCCATCCCTATACCAAATTTGATGGATAGTTATTTAAAGGTAGATGATTGTGTGTTCCCTTAAGTTCGTGGAGAGAATTATTTGTGAGGGAAGCACACAATGGCGGTCTAATGGGCCATTTTGGGGCCGAGAAGACCCTCGGAATTTTTGAAGAACAATTTTATTGGCCTAGAATGCACAAGGATGTGGCCCGGATTTGCGGCCAATGTGTTGAGTGCAAAGGAGCCAAGCCACGGCTCCAACCCCACGGTTTGTACATCCCATTGTCCACCCCTTTGCGTCCTTGGATTGACATATCAATGGACTTCGTGTTGGGATTGCCGAGGACTAGAAGGGGGCGGGATAGTATTTTTGTCGTGGTGGATCGGTTTTACAAGATGGCTCACTTTATTCCTTGTTCTAAATGTGATGATGCGCCTAGCGTAGCCTCTTTGTTTGTTGATAATGTTGTAAAACTTCATAGTGTTCCGAGGACCATAGTGAGTGATAGGGATTCTAAATTCCTAAGCCACTTTTGGAAGTCCATGTGGGGTAGACTCGGTACTAAGTTGTTGTTTTTGACTTCATGCCACCCACAAACCGATGGCCAAATGGAAGTAGTAAATAGGACCTTAGGGTCTATGCTACGGTCCATGGTTAAAGGAAAAATGACTTCTTGGGAGGAGCACTTACCGTTGATTGAGTTTGCTTATAATCGTGTTATACACTCGAGCACGGGGATGACACCCTTTGAGTATGTATACGGCATCAACCTCCTCACCCTTTTGGATTTAACCCCTTTGCCAAGTGATCTTGTGATAAGCTTAGATGGAAGCAAACGGGCCGAGGCCATGAAAAAACTACATGAGAAGGTGAGGTTGCGGTTGGAGAAGAAAAAACAAGAAGTTGCGAGGCGAGCCAACAAAGGAAGAAGAAAGCTCATTCTTGAACCGTGAGATTGGGTGTGGGTGCACCTAAGGAAGGATAGATTCCCGTCTCAAAGGAATTCTAAGTTGATGCCATGGGGTGATGGCCCATTCCAAGTATTAGAAAGGATCAACGACAATGTCTACAAGATTGATCTACCCCCGGAATATCAAGTGCACAACACTTTCAACGTGTGTGATCTCTCTCGGGTGGAAACGGTGGAGGATGGCAATGATCCGAATTTGAGGACAAATTCCCTTCAAGATGGAGAGGATGATATGGGAATTCCTAGCTCGAGACCTTTTACACGAAGCCAAGCACGTGAGTTGCAACGACTCCAAGCCTTGTTCACATTCTTGGCCATGTGTGAGGCCCTTGTGAGCCTATCTAAGGGCCTATATTTAATAAAATGTAAAGAGGCCCACCAAGACACCCCAAACCCACCCACTTAAATGCCAAGGGTAATTTGGTCTTTGTCCCTCCTTTCTAAGTGACTATATAAGCCATATAATAGGGCTAGTCTTGCTTTAGTTCGTTCCTATTATTCAAGAAACAAAGACTTGTAAGTTTTTGACTTCTCTTTCTCATCATTTGGAGAGGGCAAAACCAAATTCTCACTAGTAGAGTGATACTAGTGTTGTATCTTGGCTAGAAACTAGGTTCTTGAGGTTCTTTGAGTTCCTCTTGGTTCAAGTAAGAACTTGGTATTGATATTTATTAGTCTTAGGGTCCTTTCTCTTGTTAGGGTTCTTAGATTAATGAATATTGTGTGTCAAGTTTCTATCTCTTTCTTTGTAAATCTTGTTAACATTGTGTTGTTGAATATAAAAGTCTAGTGAAGCCGTGTGGGGCTCTTTCGATTCACTAGCAATATTGTCTTTGTTGTTCTTGTTGTTAAACTCACTTTTCTAGTTCAAACAAGTGTTGCAAGCCTAGTGAAGCCATGTGTGGCCATTTTCGATTCACTAGCACTTTGTTGTTCATCTTATTATTCTTGTGTTGGTTGGAATCTCTTGATACACACTTAGCATTGTATCACAAGCTCCATGGATGAATTTTCAGGCATTAAGAAAGAAGGAGGATGCTTTCAGAGGCAAAAGGCTAAGGGGAGATACCATATGTGATCCATGAATCCCTGATCAGGACCATATCCAAGCTCCACGGCTAGCCTGCACTTTTTGGACTTTCCAAACTTAGCTAACTGAAATATATTAGCAGCTAAAAGGAAGAAAAATCAACTGAGTCTCTGTTAGCAGCGACAAGCAAGGCGGGATTGTAATTATGGTAGCTACAATTTGCCTTGATCTGTTGATACTTATAGATTGTCCCGTGACATAAAATATAAACACGACGCAGACGCCTTGATTCATGCTTTGGCAAAGGAAAGGTACAAAATTAACCCCAGTGTAGTAATTAATTTCAAATCAATTAAAGTGCTAAAACTCATGTAATTCTAGTTTAAAAAATCTCAAATTTAAAAAGATAGCATTTTGAACACCTGCGTGCTACCTGCGTCAATAAAATGACCTGCCATTACTGCAATCTGACAAGTAAATTCATCAAAGAAGAAAACTTAGTACATAAATAAAGAAGAGAAGTTTAATTAATTGACAGTTTAGTTCAAAAAGCAAGCAATTAAATGAATAGTGGACCATCTCAAAGGTGCAATGAAAATTATTTTTTAATGAACAGACGACAAATAACAAAAAGAAATCGCTCTTTATATGTTGATTAGTGGTAATACCTAAGGTGCTATGAATCACAACTTTTTTTGAGAAATTTGTGAAGAATGCAATCAAAAGCTTAAACGACATACCTTACATGCAGAACTTCCACATCTCTGACAAAATCTGGGCATATCTCCAATTCAATAACTCTTACACCTCTATGCAGGGCATGTCATATGAAAATATCACTGGCTCTCTGCAATTAGCGCTCAATTAATTTACAGTTAAATAAGAATTATATATGGCCTGTGTATATGAAGTAATGAATCAAAGGGCATTCATATCATGGTGAATTAAAAAACAAGGAGAATTTATTGTTGAAAAAAATGCATTAGATATGCTAAACCATGAAATCAACAGGAGAAGCACCTAAGAAGCAAATCTATCCTCCAATGTTGTTTGCCTCCATCAGAAGGCAAATTTAAAATCAATGAAGGTACTGCTTAAGTGCATTTGCATAATTGCCCCAACTCTTGAATGATTCCTCAGGGCAGAACAATTTATTTACCAGATTCATCCTCCTAACTATGTTGCTTGATTTTCTATTCACACGCTTCACTTTTTGCATATTTTGAATATAATAAAAGCTAATCAGCAGTACCTACATAAAAATTCGAGTACATTACAAGCGGTGACGATTCTTCACTATGTCCTCGGAGTATGAATTCATCTCCTTTGTTGATTGTTATTGGTTTCACTGGAGTTGATTGTTATTTGTTTTCACTAAAATTCAAACCATGAAGTTTTTGGTATGAAAGGACTGTAGAGGATTTGAAAGACACCTTTTAGGATTCCTTATTGTTTTTGTGCAACTGAAACATACGTAGAAAAAACTTCTCGGTCAAAATTATAAACGACTTGGCTTAATCAACTGATATCGATAATAATAATTCTATTACCGCACAAATAAGTCTCCACTATGAAAATCAATACTTCACAAAGCATAGGAATTTAAACTTAAGACTTCACTAAAAAGAAAAAATATATATTAAAAGCATAGTTAGGCCAAATTTAGAACAAATTGCCTTGATGCTGGATTTTCAAAAGAAAAAGTTAAGGTAACTTGTATTTCTCAATTCCAATGTGGAACATAACAAATCTGAAAGATAGCCAAAACAGCTCACGTACCTGACTTTTAAGAATCTTGCATTCCTCTTAATACCATTGTCTACTGTCAAATTGCCACAAAATAGGCAACGAATTTGCAAGTCAGTAAACACAAAAGTCAAAAATTCACTCTTTACTATACTTTTAGTCAGTTTATCCAAAAATGATGGAGAATGAATGAGAAGAACAAAAATTTTCTGAGCAATACCATAATAACAAAAAAGATTTGCAAATCAGTAAATAGAAGAGCCAAAAGTTCACTCTTTACTATATTTTTCAGTCAATTCATCCAAAAGCGATGGAGAATGAAGGAGAAAAACAAAAATTCCCTGAACAATACCATAAGAACAAAAAAGACCTGCCAAATCGGTAAATAGAGGAGCTACAAGTTCATTCTTTAGGATACCTTTTAGTCAATTCAACCAAAAGCAACGGAAAATGAAGCAGAAGAACAAAAATTTCCTGAACAATATCATAAGAATAAAAAAGACGCAGGATTGTGGAATTATAATTTTGTTGTACAATTTTTGAGGAGGAGGAAAAAAAAATATGAAGATCGAAGAGTTTCTGGAAACGTCACTAATTACTGCTTCTGTTGTTGTGTTTGCTTTGTAACAGTAAATGATAATTAATAGGTTTATTAAATAAGGAATATAAATGAAAAAATCAAAAGAAAAGATTTAAAATAGAGAAAAAGCTCAAAAAATCAGAAAAAAATAAATCTCAATGGTGGATTTAGAGGCATGCCACATCAGTATTGTATGTGTTTGTTTTATATATATACTAGTTTAGGTGTACGTGTTTTGCACGTGTATATAGTTAATTAACATTAATTAAATATCAAAAAAATAAATTATTTTGTGTACATTATATTATTAAGTAAAAAATTTTAAAAATCAACATTAATTTTAAGATAAAAAATGTACATGAAGAAGAACATGATAACTCACCGTACATTTTCTAATGTCTCTTTTAATTATTATAGACATGTAAAATATATTAAAATATACTTTAATATTGTAGTTTTAAATATCCTATATGAAAATTTAGAAATAGAATAGTTCAAAAAAAAAAAGAGATATTGAAACGAACTAAAAATAAAAAATAAAATAAACAGCGGAAGATACTTTTGTGTAATTTCTTTTACACCGACCACTGATTGAGCCAACAAGTACTCTTTTCTGAGAGTTTTTTTAGGTTTCATGTCTTATAGAGTTTTAAAATAGCACTTCTCCTTTTAATTGAGACTAATTAAATGAATATTTGTGTTTTGTTTGTTTATAGGACAGAAAGAGTAAGATCAAACATGAAATGAATGAAAAACAATAGTAAGCGACAACTCCCTTATTCAAATAGCCCGTTTACAAAAATGCCATATAATTTACAAATATTAAACATAAACCATACAAGCACTTAATAAGAAAATTTCATCCATATAATTAAAACTTACAATGAGCCAATACACATGAATTTGTTGTTTCATCCATTTCAATTTTTTTACATATTATATCTTTGATATTTTCTCTAGTTTCACTCAAAAAAGACATAGTTCTTGATCATAATATAAGTTACTATTGCTTTATTGTAATGACAATCTTAGAATTGAACAATAAGTCCCAAGTCACCTTTAATAGAGAGTGCTTAACCTCTAATATGAAACTTTTTTATGTGAATTCAAATTCAGTCGAGCTCCAATGCAGATACAAAACACTTCAAATTATAATGCAAATAAATTTTAAAAAAGAAAAGGTAGATATATAGATTTACATTAAAATTAAAACAAATTTCTCGAAAGGAGCGATTCTCGAAATTGGTGATGGCCTCTTTATACCTACAACCAATGAAGAAAAAAATTTAATGATAAGCCAAACAGCTAATAAATAAAAATCAAATCTCCTAAAAACCTAATCCCACCAATAGTCCTCAAAACATAGTACGCGTAATTTTTTAACCATAAAGCATAGATTGAAAGAACTTTATTTAATAAGATAATTAGTTATTATGAATTCAGAATGACCTATCAATTTTTTGTAACGAAATAGGATGATCCAAATAATTTATCCAAAATTATAAATAAGTCACTTTCATTACACCCTATTATAAAGATGGCTTTTCCCGGATGAAATGAAAATTGGATTCATCTAACAGGAGAGGGAGAGTTAAAAGCATCGCCCCCACGAGTAGTCGAACAAATAAGAGGTTGTCGACTAAGGGGTCAAAGGTTGCGCAACCAATTTCTCGTTACAAAATGCGACAATTCAAATAATCTGTCCAAAATTCTAAATAATTCAATTTCAAATCACTAATTGTATATGAAATAATATAAACAAAGCTCACAAAAAAATTTCTCAATTTGCAATTGTTTATCAAAATACATCATTTATTAATGTAAACTTTAAAATCAGTCTAAAATTTCAGAAAACATACCTATCAACAAACTCACTTCAACAACCTGAAATTTTGATAAAGCATATGAATGATATATTTATGGTGGAAAAAAAAAAGTAATAAGACAAACATTAAGATCTACTATAAAAGAAAAATTCTTAAAGAAAAAAAACCTAGAAATACAGAAGCAACATTGACCATAAAGTTCATGAATGAGATTGTGCAATAATATATTTATATATATGGAAGACTCTAAACTAAAAAGGAATTTAAAAAGTAAATATTGTCTAAACCAAAAAGGAATTTAAAAAGTAAATATTATAGAATTCCAACTCCTAAAAGAAAGCTAAAAGATGGAAAATTTTGAAAAAATAAACAAATAAACTCCTACTTATATAGGAAAATTACGTAAATCACATTGAAAAAAAATTAAAATGACTAAAATATAAGAAAAAAAGCCTATTTTTATTAGGATTCCATATATATCCTATAGATTATTTCTTTCCATATATTTCAAAAGTCCTTAATTATATTATACAATTATTTCTTTCATATATATTTCAAAAGTCCCTAATTTCTGTCCCATATATTTTAGGAGTGCTTAATTTTTATCTATATATTTTTAGGAGTCCTTAGTTTGACTAAATAATAAACTAAAAATAAAAGGTGAAAAAGGTGAAAAAATAATTTTGCCTATTGTGGAGACTTTTAATGAAGGGTAAAAAATTTAAATTACTTTTCTAATGGTCTTAACACTTTTAATATATTATAGATTATAGATATAGATTATAGATATAGATATAGATTATAAATATCGATATATAGATTTGGAAATGATCTCTTCAAAAATTTTATTATAGGAGATAAACTATTAACTAGTGGGATCCACAACGAGAATAATTATATATATATATATATATATATATATATATATATATATATATATATATATATATATATATATATATATATATCTTCTTCTTCTTTTTCGGCTGAGGCGCGGATATCTTGATCTCTTTAAAGAGATTCAAGTCCACTGTAGCAAATATTTTCAACGGTCCAACAGTAATCTTCTTGACTCATTCCTCCCAAGATACAACAGCCTTCTCAAAGAATAACTCAACAATTCTGAACAAGAGTTGAGTTACAAGTTCCACAAAAAGAACACCCTCCTTAAACTAATAAATTCTATTTTTTACTAGTAACTTTTGTGAACTCTCTTTTATCTTGTGTGTACCCAAAATATGTGCAAGACAACCTCTATTTATAGGCAAGAAATCTTTCATGCAATGAATAAGAAGAATAAATGGATAGTAAAGAGGAAAGATCAAAGGCCTTTAGGTTACAAGAGTTACATGAGTTATAAGATATAATGAGTAGGATAATGAAGGAATAAAGATATAAGTTACAAGAAACTTATGTCCACATTCTACCATCACTAACTATTGTGTTTAAAGACACCAATAAATAACAATGGAAGCTGAAAAATCAACATGCAACGTAAATTGGCATCAAATGCTACCTAATACCATGAAAAGTAACAACAAGAATAATGTTGCATAACCTCCAAAAAAAACCATGCATAATAATAATATTAACATGCTAAAACGACATTAATCCCCCACTCATTTTAATATTAATAAGAGAGTCCACTAGCTAGAGGTGTGCATCGGTCGGCTCGGTCAGTTTTATATATTATCGGTTCAGTTTATCGATTTTTGATTTTTAAATATGCTAAACCAATAACCAAACAATTAAGATATTTTTTATCGATTTTTGATTTATTGACTTTTAGTCCTTAACTATTCGATTTTCAATTTAACCAATAAGAAAATACTCATAAAATAGAAATAGTAGTAACTAATATGAAAAAAATTGAATTTTAGTTGTAACCAAAAATCCTACTTGATGTGTTTTAACTTTTAATTTACAAGAATCTTCAAGTTTGAACTAAATATTGTTAGGAAAAATTAAGAGTTTTTATAATTGAAATAATAGATTTGTCAATTTGTAGAAATTAAAGAGAAATTAAGAGAATATATATATATATATATATATATATATATATATATATATAATAAGTTGGGTTATCGGTTTTCCCAATAACCCAATAAAAAAAATCAAACTGAATCAATAACCCAATAAGTTTTTTTTATAAAACCATTAAAAAATCATTAACCTAATAAGCCAATAACAATAAATCAATAAGAAAAATTTCGGTTCGGTTTATTGATCGGATCGATTTTTGTACACCCCTACTACTAGCTGAAGAAAGAATACCTTGCATAATGAAGGTGTGCTCTGCATTGAAGCTCCAGTTAGTAAAACGATAATTTTTACTTCAGATCGAGCCGTAGTGGTCTCAGACTTGAACTATGACTGTTTGAGGGAAATAAAAATTTATTGCTTACACATAATAGTCAAGGTGTTGACATGAGTTTTATAGCCAGCACATTACTGCCTTGTGCTATTCCGGTTTCATGAGTGTCTTTGAGAATGAGCCCAATTCTCACAGGAAGCGGCCTAACTCCACACTCACATAGATGAGATCTATTGAGAGTGCTCCTATAATTTTAGCACCCCACTCATACGAGCTACAGATTTTCATTAATAGCTTTTTAAACTCAACCTCACAATCATTACAGGTAAATGCACTCACCCTGTAAGGAGGGATAAATAGATAGTGTATTTTTCACAACAAGCCATCATGTGATTCGTTTTTTCCATTGAACCTGGTTATAGGATCTCTAGTCCCCAAGTTGAGTTTCCTTACATATGACTCAAGATTCAATATGCTTCAATCTCATTCCCCTTGATGTGCTCCAGACCTTTTATCTTGCTAAGGCCTTAGTCAATGGATCTGCAAGATTATCACAAAATTTGACATAATCAACATTAATGGTACCATTTGTCAAATATGATCTCACATTATTATATTTTCTCCTTATAAGTCTATTGCAATAACGGCTTTAAACTCTACCAATTGCAGCAGTACTATCAGAATGAATTAATATAGGAGGAATTGATTTTTCAAAATAAGGTACGTGAAATAACAAATCTCTCAACCAATTCACTTCCTTACTAGCTGAAGCTAAATCAATTAGTTCAGCTCCATGGTAGAGTTAGCAATAATTGTTTGCTTTTTAGATTTCATTCAAATAGCACCATCACTCAAAGTAAAAATATAATCAGTAGTAGATAAGGAATCACCTGATAAAGTGATCCAATCTGCATCACAAAAGCCTTCAAGTATAACAGGATATTTTTTATAGAACAAACCACAAGTTTTCGTTCCAATTAAATAAATATCTCATTACTATAGTTATAGCATGTCAATGTTCTTTACCTGGCTTGCTAGTAAACCTGCTAAGTACTCCTACTGCATATGTAATATCAAGCCTAGTGCAATCAGTCACATATCTCAAACTTCCTATTATACTAGCATATTCCTTTTGATTTATAACATCAGTTTCACTTTCAACAAGAAACAAGTGAACACCAGAATCAAATGGAGTTACAACATGCTTGCACTCAAGGAAATTATATTTTTTCAAATTTTTCTCAACATAATGTGACTGGTCAAAAATTTCATCACATGTTCTAGTAATTTTTATTCCTAGAATAAAATTTACCTCACCAAGATCTTCATATCAAAATGGCTTCAAAGAATATTTTTAGTTTCACCAATACATTCATGTTAGAGCCAAAGTTCAATAAATCATCAACATATAGCCAAATAATAACATGCGAATTATTTCAAGACTTATAATATATGCATTTATCACACTCATTTATTTTCAAGCCGTTATTAATCATGCATGAATCAAATTTTTCATGCCATTATCAATCATGCATGAATTAATTTTTTCATGTCATTGATTTGTTGCATGTTTCAAGCCATATGGATTTAGTAAACTTACTATAATACCCCATACTTTTCTAACTCAGTCCTGCTCTTAGTGTATGAGAGTTTTATGTAGAACTTTAATACACTTAGAATTTTCATGATTTAGACCCACCAGGTGGTAGGAAATTGAATTAACTTTCCAACGATATAAAATTCACCCAAATTTGATATCCAGGTGAGAAGTTATGACACTTTGTGCAACAGTAAGCCAAATTGAGCATCACCGCGTCGTGGTAAGGGTCAAAATGGCACTCGTCATTTTCCAGTATGCCAGCGTGATAAGCGTCACATCGCACCAAGGGGCATTTTCACAATCGTTAATTTCCAGTGAAGCTCCGCGTCGCGCCAAAAGTCCAGTTCAGAATTGTCCTTTCCAGTGGAGCAACGCGATAGCACTGCATCACGTCATTGGTCCAATTGAGGATCATCAGTTTTCCAGTGGCCCGACACAATTGTATCGCATCGCGCCGATGAGCAAAATCATGATTTCCAATTTTTTTTTTCAGTTTTGAGTTTTAATTCCCAAGGGCAATTAGGACTTTTCTCAAAGCCCGAAACCCATCCAAACATGGGATTTAAGTCCCAATAGAGCATTATATGCTCATTAATTCACAATTCTCTCAAAATTAAAGTAGCCTTCTTTCAAGAATAAAAACCCTAACCTTCAAATTCAAGATCAAATCTCAAGAATTCACCGTCAATTTCCACGAATTCATCAACCCAGGTATGTTAAGTGTTCATTCATGGGTTCCTTTCACCCATGGAGTCCAAGTACCATGTTTTAAATCCAAATTATGATATTTACAGGAAAATATAATTTTAATTGAGATTTTAACGATGAATTCCCATGAATCTTGTCCTAAATGATGTATTCATAAAATTGATGTTGATTATTACACTCCACATGTTTAAGTGTTGTTGGCTACTAATTCAATTCATGACTAGTGATGTTGGTGTTGAAGTCATGATTTTTCTACAATCTCTAAATCATTCCCATGCTTAGTTATAACATGCATGTCAAGTGTTCGATAAAATGCCTACAAGAACGGATTTTTGGAATGAATTCTGTCATATTTGGTCCTCCAAGTTTAGCACTATTTTACTATTATTGCTATCGAGTCCTGGGAGTTATGAATACCCAAAAACATAGTTGTTTACTTAGTCTCAGTAGATTCAGAATAGTTCCAGACATATTATGAGCAATATCAGTTCAGTGAGATATCAAAATCAGTTAAACTCATAACAGTTCAGTATTCTGAGTCAGTTCAGTTGGAAGTAGGATTTAGCACCGAGCGAGGACAGGGATGGCGGCTTCCCCGTCAGATGGGCAGAGTCTTTAGTAGTAGTCCCTGTACTCCAGAACTACGTAGCCAATGTTGGATACGAGGAGTCACCTGTCAGATTAGGCTTGATCACATCGCAGGGATCACCCGTCAGTTTAGGCTTGACACCTTTAGTCCTTCGAGATAGTACATCAGTTTAGTAGATCCGCACAGCTAGTATTAGTACCCGTGGCATGGTACTAACACCCTTATAACTGGGGTTACAGGTTTGACCCCAATTAGCTCATATTGGGGCTTGTCGATTAGATGATACCTCCCACAGTCTCAATCCAGTAATCAGTCTAGAAATTCAGTTTCTGTTGCTTGACCATAGCATACAGATACTAGTAACTCAGTTATCAGATTTCAGCGATTTAGTACTTACAGATTATATTCAGAACATGTTATAAGTTTGGTCATGCATCCTAAGTACTTACAAATTTCATGCATCATCAGTATTTATAGATTTCATGTATCCTCAGTATCTACAGATTTCATGCACTCTATTCAGTACTTCATGTTGTATGTATATATTCAGACAGTTATTATTCATGTTCATGAAACTTTGCATATCAGTCTACTTTATTTAGCATACCAGTACATTCAAAGTACTGATCACATACTCCTTTCTTGCGTTATGATGTATCATATCATAGGTTCAGACGCCCAGTTCCCGGATCACACATAGACTTTCCAGACCATCAGCTATTATAGTGGTGAGTTCTCATATTTTGAGGACAGATTATTTATTTTCATGCTTTTAGTTCAGTAGTTAGTTGGAGTTAGTTGGGGCATGTCCCATCAACTCATATTCAGTCAGTTTAGAGGCTTTCAGACACTACAGTCAGTTATCTAGTATCCAGACTTTAGATTGACATTGTCAGATATTTTATCCGTATTATCAGTTTAGTTTTACAAATTCTATCAGTTTATTTCTTAAAACCTTATGGCTTATCAGTCGCTTTTCCGCATATGTTATTATCCTATTCAATGCCCTCAGAAAGTACCAGCTTATGGGTTAGCTTGTGGTCCCTCGGGACTATAAGCACCGTGTGACGCCTAGGGTGTACTCTCGGGATGTTACACTTACCCACTTTTCTTTCTTGGCCAGCCATAACAAAACACTCGGGTTGTTTCATGTAAATCTCCTCATTTAGGTCTCCATTTTAAAAAGTAATTTTACATTCATTTGATGAATTTGTAAATAAAAAATTACCGCAATAGCAACAAAAAGTCTAATGGATGTAATTCTAGTTACGGTGAAATACTATCAAAAATTTCTAGGCCTTCTAGTTGCTTAAAACCTTTAGCCACTAACCTAGCCTTATATTTTATCAACAGATCCATTCGATTTAAATTTTTTACCTAAGACCCATTTACATCTAATTGTTTTACAAACCAGTGGTAAATCAACTAGCTTCCAAGTTATATTGGAAATTAGTGATTCCATTTCATCACTTATGACCTCTTTCCAAAAAATAGCATCATGTGAAGACAAAGCTTCTTTTAAAGTGAGAGGGTCATCACCAACGTTAAAAACATAATAATTAGAACCAAAATCTTTTTCTACTCTAGTTCGTTTACTTCTTCTTAAATCAAAATTATCATTTTCTTTATTTTTCAAAGTAAAAGTGAAAGAACTATGGATTGACTAAATATTTTCATCAGTCCTTTGACTCCCACTATTATTAGAATCAAAAGGAAATTTATTTTCATGAAAAATAGAATCATCGGATTCTATTAAAACATTATCTTCAAGATTAAAAAATCTATAGGTTGTACTATTTGAAGCATAACCAAGAAAAGTACAAGTAGAAACTTTTTTACCCAACTGCGAGATTTTAGGATCCATTAACCTTACATAGGCTAAGCAACCCCAAACTTTTAGATATCCCAAATTTAGCTTATAATCTTTTCACAACTCAAAAGGCGTTAATTTGGTCTTTTTATGTGGCACACGATTCAACACATAACAAGCAGTCAAAAGAGATTCACCCCAAAAACTTAAAAGTCCACAAGAATCAATTAACATAGCATTAGTCAACTCAAACAAAGTTCTATTTTTTCTTTTCGCTACACCATTAGATGCGGACAAATAAGGAGTAGTAGTTTCATGAATTATACCCAATGATCTAACAAAAGAATGGAACTCATGTGATACAAGAGTGACAGTGGAAACATGAAACACACTCCAAATCAGTCCACTAATCTTAAGGATTCGAGGACCAAGACGGAGACCACACTCAGATTCACTACCAACAACAAGAATACAAGATACAAGGGTATATTTCAACACTAAAACAGCTATAAAACGTGATTAACAATATGAATAACAATAACACAAGTTTCGGATTCAATAAATGACCCAAAATAGTTCACTAAACAAGATAACAACAACAAAAGTAAAGGATAGATAGTGATACCAAGATTATTACAAGATTAAGAACTAAAGAGTGTATTAAACTCAAAAAACCCTAATGAATGTAATAATCAAAACCACACTCTTAAGGTGACCGCCAAGGGAATCAACTCACCTCAAGATCCACCATTTTCAAGCAAAGAACAATGTTAGCTTTTCCAAGCCCTATACTAAAACTACACTAAGTTGGTCTACTCTCAAGAGAGAGGATTTTAAGTGTTTCAATCATCTTTCATAAACTAAAGAGAAAAGACCTAAAATGTACTACTCATAGTATATTAAAAAAATAGACAAAAAGATCATATTACCCTTAATGACCAAGGGTGGCCTTGGTGTGTTGGAAGATAATATGAATTGTCCAAAATGCCCTTAAAGCTAAGTGATCAAAATTCCCTTATTAAAGGGAACCAAAACTGTGAACCAACAAAGGTGGTCCAAACCCGAGAGTCCTTAAGTCTTCAAGGTTCCAAGCAATCTTCCACACTTGGGTTTGATCAATGGTAGGCTCAAAATGTCCCCTCAAAGTGTGATCCCATGCCCTCCATGCGACCAAAGCTTGATTCTTCACATAGTGACTTTGAATGATGTCGTCAAAAGCTAAGGTGGTCATTATTCTTGTATCCTCCTCCTCTTCTTGAAAAGGATTCGACCTCGAATCCAAACCTTGCAAAACCAAAGAGAAGGAAAACAAATACAAACTCCTCATGGTATGAGGGTTAGTGTTAGCACAACAAATCATCTCAACATGCCAAGGTTGCACATATTTTCAATATAACCAAGGATCCTTTGAATTAAATATAAAAATTCAATAAAAGATGCACAAAGGATTTGGTTACGGGAATCACCAAGAGATAAAGAAACTACATAGGTCCTAATGGCATCAAATAATCCACAAGGTAGAACTTCCTTCATCTTATGAGCCATAAGACACCATTGCTTCTTTATCTCGTCAAAAGACCACACCAAGGAGGGTGTTTCGATTGGTTCTAAGTCCATAAAATCCATATAGCATTATCACACACACACATGGACAGACTAAAAAACTTCCTACCTCGACATAAAACAAATCCAAAACTAGCATGGACATCATCATAAGCAAAGAGGTAGTGCAGGAAAGACTAACATGCAAAGGAATTCACGGGTGAAGAATAAGTATTTAAACAAATACACATTCTTTCCTTCAAACAACTAGACAACTCCGCATCCACAAGTTGGAATTCATGCAATTTAGGCACAAGTGTGTCAAACAAAGATGCACATTTAGGAACATTACCCCAACGAGTCAATGACACATTTGTCCTAGGGTTTTCAAGAAGGAATACACATTATTTATCCATAAGAGTACTCTTGTCTTTCAAAAAGAGATTTTCATCTTTAGGAGGAATGTTGTCACACCATAGTGGGTTAGCCTATCGGTTATAGCTTTCAAGGCAAGTTATATCTTCATTTTCACCACTAGACTCATTAGGAGTGTTTATATCATCTTCAAATAAGACATTATACCTAAAGAGAGCATGATCTATTTCACGGGCAGATTCGGAACAAACATATTCAGCACCCTCGAAAAGCTCAATATCACGTTTTAAAGAGATTTTAAGTACAAGATTATCCCAAGAATATCCCTCGGGTTCACTCCTCTTTTGTTGACCAACTTTTTCAAATACTTTACTCACTTGATTTTGCTTAATCACATCACACACATACTCAAGCGATGGAAAATTTTCATAAATAGGTTGATCAACACCAATTACACAAGACAATGTACTTTCGTTCAACATATAGGCTTCAACACTAGGTGGACATAAATCGATCTTACAAGAAGAGTCAATTTGGTCATCAATAGGATCAACTAGTGTATCCATACTCACAACATATACATCATTAACAAAAGGCAAAGAATCATTAAACTCACAAGTAAGTAATCTACTACTCACACTCAATGGGATACTAGCCACACAATTATCATTCACATGCACAAAAGTGTAAGAGTTAGCTATTTTACCTTGAAGTTCTTGAGTCAACTCTCCTTTGCTGTGTTGAGAAGGTCCTCCATAAGCTTGGGCAGAAACTTCACTTTGTCATTGATCTCCATCACTTTCCATGTCGGCACCTACACAAATGTCCTTAGAAATAGGAGGAAAAACTATGTCAGCTCGGTTTGGTGGCGATTCCCTCGCTTTGCTCCACATAACCTCTCCTTTTTCCACTCTTGGATTACTACCTTGCACACCCTTACTCCTCTTAATCTTTTTTCTCTCATAAGTATTCGGATTGGAGTAAGTATTCACTTCTCTTTGCATCTCAGGCAGCATGTATGTCATGAGGTGATTTCCCCACTGGTCTCTTACAACATTAGGCCAATTTTGCACATTTGGAACTCTATGTTGTGCAAACCAATCGACACCTAAGCATACATGGCCATATGTCAATGGAAGAATATCACACCATACCTCCTCATGGTACTCAAATTGGGAGAAGACAACTTTGACCCTCTCAGTAACCTTAAACCCGTTCAAGAAGTATGGAACAAGTAAAGGCTCACAAAACAACCCCAAGTAGTCAACCATGGATGGAACGATGTAGTTTCTATAGTACCTATCATTTAACACAATGAGGCAGCCCGGTATCCCACAAATGGTCACCTTTCCGGAGTGTACACTCCTTCTTGGATCAACATTGTAAACGACATGAGTACCCCTCGGTTTTGGAGATGCATACCCTCTTCTTCTCGTTGAACAACCTCCACTAGAGCTAGTATAACCATTTACACTATATCGATCTTGATAAGAAGTACTACAAGGTGGAGAATATGAATCTTCACACTCCTTACGTGTACTCTCGTCATAACTCTCATAAGCTTTGCGAACGAAAGGGTTATACCTAACACCAAATCTAGGTTTGGAGTGAGAAGTGTAGGACTCCTCATATGCCCCAACGTCATCATAAGATCCATCACAAGGTCCTATATCATCTCCAAAGTAACCATAAGCACTAGGCACTTTATTCACCTCATTTTCTCCCTCAAAACAGTAACTTTCAAATATGCCCAAGTTTCGATCATGGCTATTTTCATAGCCTCCGCAATCTCTCTCAACTTCGTAGCCATAAAACCCCTCACTACAACCATAGTCTCCCATGTTGTAGTCACAATAATCTCCATCTATCGAAGACGTATTCCCCTTATATCACCTTTTGAACCTGCAAAATGAACAACCAAGATTAGTAGTAAAAACTCCTCACCAACACTCGTATTCACTCACTTTTGTGATCCTCACAATTGGAGCAGCGAATATTAAAATTTGCTTATACTCCGGTAGTCAATAAGATGTCAATTCCACTTGATGGCCGGAATGGATTCTTGCTTGATCGACTCAAGAAACAAAACAAAATTTACTTACTAACTTGAAACAAAGAAGTGACTACGAGTTAAAAATGAGAAAAGCACACAAATTAAGAAGCGAATTCAATAATTAATCTACAACTAAGTAGGTGATTACTAGTTATTAATTAATTCTAGAATCAAGACATGAAACTAATGAAATAATAAGATGAAACTAATAATCTAAAATTTAAGCTCAAAAATATTGTGTGAACAGTAGCAGTGATGACGTAGCAGCCACATATTGGTTCGGTTTTATTAAATGGTTATTCTGAAAGGTTAAAGTCTTGGTCAAAAATTAATTTAGATTGGTGGAATTTATTTTAGGAGGGAAAATAAGTCTTGGAGCCTTTTTCAATTTTCAAGACTTGACTTTTTCTTGTACTTCTCCTTAAAACATGGACCCTTGTTTCAAGGAAAGTGATTGAGATGTGATGTAAAGTCTTTTGGTGGTTGGGGGTCTTTCAAGACTAACAATTCTTCACCTTTTTTCCTTCACCTTTATAGATCTAGCATTCACTTTATTTTAACAAGGTATGAAGGTTGGGAAGAACATCAAGAACACTTCAACATCACCAAGAACAATAAAAAAAATAATTAGCAATGTTCACAATACAGCCACATGGCCAACTCCAAGACAACAATATTTTCACACGGCCAAGACGACAAAACCACCAACAATGGCCAAGAATCTTTAGTGTTGCATTTCAATTTTTTTTCCTAAAAAGAGATGAAGGTTGTGAAGAACTTCAAGAACAACAACAATACTCTTTTCAACAACAACAACAACCACACATATGGCCAAGTCAAGTTTCTCAACAACAATGTCTACCACACGGCCTTACTTGTTCACAATAACATCAATTTTTAAAGCTCAAATCTACATCGACTGAAAGTGTAAGTGAAGAACAAAACTAACACCACAAACACACAAGACAAATAAAATACTCCTATACCTAGACTCAAGGAGCAAATCTTGGCCAAGAACACCACAAGAACACAATTTTTGTCCAAGAACACAAAATGGAGAGATTGTTATTTTTCTGGAATTTTCAGATTTCAACTCTTTTTTTTTTTTGTTTTTCAAGTGAGATAGCCCAAGATTTGATCTAATAGGAACAAGATCAAGCCATGCTTTGATACCAAATGATATAAGAATGACAGTGGAAACATGAAACACACTCTAAATCAGTCTACTAATCTTAAGAATTCGAGGATCAAGATGGAGATCACAGTCGGATTGGCTACCAACAACAAAAATACAAGATACAAGAGTGTATTTAAACACCAAAACAGATATAAAATGTGATGAACAATATGAACAACAATAACACAAGTTTCGGATTCAATAAATGACCCAAAACAGTCCACTACACAAGATAACAACAACAAAAGTAAAGAATAGATAGTGAGACCAAGATTATTACAAGATTAAGAACTAAAGAGTGTATTAAACTCAAAAAACCCTAATGAATGTAATAATCAAAACCACACTTTTACAGTGACCGCCAAGGAAATCAACTCACCTCAAGATCCACCGTTTTCAAGCAAAGAACAATGTTAGCTTTTCCAAGCCCAATACTAAAACTACACTAAGTTGGTCTACTCTCAAGAGAGAGGATTTTAAGTGTTTCAATAATTCATCTTTCATAAACTAAAGATAAAAGACCTAAAATGTACTACTTATAGTATATTACAAAAGTAGAAAAAAAGACCACACTACCCTTAATGACCAAGGGTGGCCTTGGTGTGTTGGAAGACAATATGAATTGTCCAAAATGCCCTTAAAGCTAAGTGACCAAAATTTTCTTAGTAAAGGGAACCAAAACCGTGAACCAACAAAGGTGGTCCAAAACCGAGAGTCCTTAAGTCTTCAAGGTTCCAAGCAATCTTCCACACTTGGGTTTGATCAATGGTAGGCTCAAAACGTCCCCTCCAAGTATGATCCGATGCCCTCCATACAACCAAAGCTTGATTTTTCACATAGTGACTTTGAATGATGTCATCAAAAGCTAAGGCAGTCATTATTCTTGTATCATCATATGACTAATATTCACGGTCTCTATCACTTCTAATTCTTTTTATTTTCCTTCCAAACTGATTTTCAACTTCATAGAGAAAAGTTTAAAAATTCTCAAAAGCATCACTTTTATTTTTCATTAAATAAACATATGTAAACTTAGAAAAATCATCAATGAAAGTGATAAAATATCTATTTCCTCCATGAGTTAAAATTCCTCCAAATTCACAAATATTAGTATAAACTAATTCTAATGAATCAGTTTTTCTTTCAACTTGAAAATGATGCCTTTTGTGATTTTGGATTTACTACAAGCCTTACATTTTTCAAAAAAAAAAATTGATCACTGGAAATTAATCCTAAGCTACTCATGATTCCACATAATGATCATTTATATAACACAAACGAGCATGCCAAAAATTAGTAGAAGAAAGCATATAAACAGAAGTAGATGTTTTATTCATTTCAACATTCAACTTGAACATACCATCACATGCATACCCCTTTCCCACAAAAATATTATTTTTAACAATTTCATATTTGTCAAATTCAACAATCTGTTTGAAACTTGCTTTATTAAGAAGAAAACTAGATATCAAAATTTTTCTCATGAAAGGAGTATAAAGTACATCTTTTAAAATAAATACCCTTTCAAAAGTAAATCTCAACTCGACATCTCTCATTCCAAGAACTTGAGTTGTGTGAGAATCTCCAAGCATGATGGGTTTGGGCTCCTCAAAAGGAGTATATTTTTTAAACCAGTCATTGTCATAACAGACATGATGGTTTGCACCAGAGTCAGCCCATATCCATCAAAATTCTCCATCATATTTATGTCTGTTATCACCGCCCCAAATGGTTGTTCGATAACATTTGCGTGAGGTTTAGGTCCATATTTTTGAAATTTGTAAAACTGAGCAATATGCCCACTCTTATCACTGACAAAGCACGGTCCCTTTTCTTGAACATATTATTTTTTGCTTGGTTATTTTCACTATTATTGTCCTTGAGATGTCTACCATCATTTTTCTTGAATTTTCTCTTCTTAGGCTTCAAAGTAGTATTTTTGTTAGTATTAGGGGCGGTATTATTTGAAGTAATTAAATTTACCTTCGGTGTGATGTTTTTCTCTTCTATTTGCAAAAGTGCATCTTGGCCCCTTGCTTCTTCTTCCATGTAGATTCTCATTATCAAAGTCAGTTTCCTTTTGCTTGTGGCGCATAGTATTTTGAAATTCCTTCCAAGAAAGAGGAAGTTTATCTATTATGCCACAAGCAATAAGGTTATCTACAATTTTGACTTATTCAGACCTTGTCTCTCCAACAATCATTATGAAGTCCTGAGCTTGGTCTACCACTGATTTATTGTCTATCATTTGAAAATAAAAAAATCTGCTAGTGGCATACCTTTCCAGCCTCCTCAATGTCATACTTACTCTGCAATGCTTTTCAAATTTTCTTTGCACTATCTAGAGTAAGTTCTGTCATAATAATCATAAAAGTTATCAGATTGACAATAAAGTAAAAAGTACCGACACTTGTAGGAGTCACCATCATATTTTTCCACTTTCTCTTGAAGAAAAATGAGTTCTTCATCACTCATGGAAGAGTTATCTACTTTGTTTGGATTCTTCTCAGTTAACACATAAAAGGCATTGAAAAGATTTAAGTAGAAAAATACTTTACCCTTCCACCTTTTGAAATGAGTATGTTGAACCAGAGTGCCTTGTTGAGATCTCCCATCTTGACATCCGGGAATTTTTCAGTTGTTGCCATTGGATCTCCTTAAAATTGTTGGTGAAATTATAATAGAATTACAACTAAAAATTACAAGTGAAGAAAATAAAGAAATATTTTCTTCTTCTTTTTTGGCTGAGGCACAGATTTCTCACCCTCTTTAAGGAGATTCAAGCCCACTGCAGCAAATATTTTTCACCGGTCCAGCAGTAATCTTCTTGACTTATCCCTTTCAGGATACAACAACATTTTCAAAGAATAACTCAATAACTCTGGACAAGAGTTGAGTTCAAAGCTCCACAAAAAGAACACCTCCCTTCAACTAATAAACTCTTTTTTTTACTAACTTTTGTGAACTCTCTATTATCTTGTGTGTACCCAAAAAATATGCAAGAGTACCTCTATTTATAGGTAAGAAATCTTCCATGCAATGAATGTTGGGAAACAATAGTAAATATCACTATTAATTGTGAAAATAAATAAGCTGCAGCAATAATAATATTTCTTCTGTAGTAGTATCAACAAGTTACAATAATAATAACAACAAGAACAACAACAATAATAATAATAATAATAATGATAATAATAATAATAATAATAATAATAATAATAATAATAAGAAGAAGAAGAAGAAGAAGAAGAAGAATTAAATAATTATTATAATATTTTAAGTAACATATAAAATACTTGAGTCATGCTAGGCACTGTCCTATGAAACTATTTCCGCAAAGTGAAATATTTCCCCAAGATTAAAAAAGTACTTTCCTGATTAATTAGAGGATATCAAGAATTATATAAGCCTTCCCTAATTAATCAGAGGATGCAGGAATCAAAAAAATTAATTATAAACCAACAAGTTTTAACTTAGAAAGGAAATAATAAAATTATTATAAGATAAAATCAAAGTGAAACAAGATGAGAAAAATTAGTAGAGAAGGGAAGGAGATTAGGAGAATATATATGTTAAGTTGTGTTTTTCATTGTTCAAAGTGTTGGCAATTTATAGCCAATTTTAATAGGTGAAAATTGAAAGGAAATTAATAAATAAATTTATTTTTACTTTGGGAACAAGAATAAAATTTATGTGTTAAGAATAAAATTTATGTGTTCCCCAAGTATACATTTTAATTGGTCCCCAAGTAAAATGATTGGCCATTAATTTGCCACATAGTCAAATTAATCTATTTTCTCTCATTATTTAAAAGGAAACTTTAATATATTTATTTTTCACTTGAAAATGAAAAATATTCTATTGTAAAATATTTTAAAATATCTTACAATCCCCCATATATTTTAAAATATTTAAAATAAAAGGTTAAAACTAGTTGGATTTATATGGACAAAATGCAATAAGTTTGGTGTCTTTTGAACTATTAACCAAACTTAGACCGATAAAATTTAACTTACAGAATTATTGGTGAAATATAATATTTCTATGAACCAAATAATTTTTCTTGTAAGCCAGAAACTTTATCAATTACATTTTGACCGTAATTTTGTTGTTCAACGCGATTTTGCGCCAATAGGTCATGCGCGTGCCTGGTATTCATGAGAGCTTTAGAGACTAGGCCAAAGTCTCATATGAACAGACTTATTCCACTTCTAATATAGGTGAATTCATCAAGTGTACACTACTTTAAATACACCATCCATAAGGACTATGAATTCATTATGAGTTAATAATTCATCCCTCGGTTCTAGTAGCAGTTCAAGCACTATCAGTAAGTGCGCAGTGTCAATATCAACTTGTTATTATCCATATGAACCTACTTCATGGGATCTCCAATCACATAGGTTGGGTTACCATCTCTGTTGACAACTATATTGGCCTTAACCCCATCTCTTTTGAGTTTTGAAGAATTAATTTTCTTCCTACAGGTTTAGTCAGTGAATCGGCCAAATTCAATCCCGACTTCACATAATCAATGAAAATTATTCCATCTCTCAGCAGCTTCTTAACAACATTATGCCTCAATTTCATGTGTCTACTTTTACAACTGTAAGATTTATTCTTCGCAATAGCAATTGCAGCTTGACAATCATAGTGTATATACACGGGAGTCACCAGATCATCCTTGTTTAAAGGGATATTAGTCAACAGATCATTCATTTTTAAAGGGATATTACAGACAGATCATCCTTCTTAGAAGGGCTATGAGGCAACAAATCATCCATTTTAAAAGGGATATTCTCTAAGAAATTTCTTGGCTATTCAGCCTCAGTACCAGCTAACTCCAGAGCTACAAACTCTGATTCCATAGTTGATCTAGCAATGATCGTCTACTTAGTTGATCGCCACGATACTGCACCACCACCTAATGTGAACACATAACCACTAGTGGATTTCGTCTCATTTGAATCAGAGATCTAGTTTGCATCACAATATCCTTCTAAAGTAGAAGGAAACCCACTATATATAATACCATAATTCATGGTTCCTTTTAAATATTTCTTTAGTCTTATTAATGCAGATCAATGCTCTTTATTGGGGTTATGAGTATATCTACTCAATCTACACACAACATACATTATATCAGGCCTGGTAAAATTCATTAAATGCATTAGACTCCCAATAATTTGTGCATATTTAGACTGGGCAACTGGGTCACCGTTATTATTTTTTAATTTAGAGTTAGCATCATAAGGAGTGGCTACAAGAGTTACCTCCCAACATTCAAACTTCTTAAGAATCCTTTCAATATAATGTTCTTGTGTTAACATTATTCCATCGTCACTTCTTATAAATTTAACTCCCAATATCATATTTACTTCACCCAGATCTTTCATATCAAAGTTAGTAGACAAAAATAATTTAGCATTTTGTACAATGTTTAAACTTGTACCAAAAATAAGCATATCATTAACATATAAGCAAATTATCACATAATCATTGTCTACCACTTTAGTATAAACACATTTATCCACTTCAATAGAAGAAAACCCATATTTTACTAAGACTTGATCAAATTTCTCATGCCACTGTTTGGGAGCTTGTTTAAGGCCATAAAGAGATTTAATTAATTTACAAACTTTATTTTCTTGTCCAGGAACTACACATCCTTTAGGTTGAACCATATAAATTTCTTCTTCTAAATCACCATTTAAGAAAGCTATTTTTATATCCATTTGATAGATAAAAAGCTTATGAATTGATGCCAAACCGATTAGTAATTGAGTAGAAGAAATTCTTGTCACTGGTGCAAATGTATCAACATAATTAATATTTAGTTTCTGAGCAAATCCCTTAGATACTAAACGAGCTTTATATTTATTTATAGATCCATCAGGATTAAATTTCCTTTTGAAAATCCATTTACAACCAATAGGTTTTGCACCAGGAGGTAAATCAATTAAAATTCATGTATTATTTTTCATGATAGATTCAATTTCAACTTTTATTGCCTCTTTCCAAAATTTAGCATCAGAAGAAGATATAGCTTCAAAATAATTTAATGGTTCATTATCGACAAGAAAAGTTTAAAAGTCATTTCCATAAGAAAAATATCCTTTTCTAGGCCTTTTACTTCTTCTCAATTCTTCAATATTAGAAATAGATTTATTTTCTCTTTCAACAGGTGCATGAGATATTTTATTACAAAGTAAAAAATATTTTCAAAGAATTCAGCATTCTTTGTCTCAATTATAGTATTGCCATCAAGCACATCACTTTTCAAAACAAGAAATCTATATGCAACACTATGTTCATCATATTCAATAAGCATGCAATTAGCAGTTTTAGAACCTATTTTTCTCTTTCTAGGTTCAGGCAAAAGAACTTTAACAAGGCACCCCCATACTTTTAAATATTTCAAATTAGGTTTATAGCCTTTCCACAATTCATAAGGGGTTTTACCAGTTCGTTTATGAAGAATTCTATTTTGCAATTGACATGCAGATAAAATAGCTTCACCGCACAAACTATCAGGTGCATTAGAGCTAATTAACATGGAGTTCATCATTTCTTTTAATGTCCTATTTTTTCTTTCAGCTACACCATTAGAGTCGGGTGAATAAGGTGGAGTTACTTCATGAATAATTCCTTGTTTTTCACAAAGAGCATTTAAGGATACATATTATTCCACCTCTATCAGATCTAATTCTCTTGATTTTTCTACTAAGCTGATTTTCAACTTCACTTTTACAAGAAATAAAAGCATCAAATGCATCATCTTTATTTCTAAGTAAGTAAAACTTAGTGAATCTTGAAAAATCATCAATAAAAGTTACATAATATCTTTTTCCACCTCTAGTCATAGTCTGTTTTAAATCACCCAAATTAGTGTGAATTAAAGATAATAATTCAGTTTCTCTATTAACTGAAAACATGTCTTTTTAGTAATTTTAGCTTCAGCACATATTTCACATTTATCAAAATTATTTGTGTTTAAACCAGATATTAAATCAAGTGATTGTACAGTCTTTATATAAGAGAAATTAACATGTCCTAATCTACCATTCCATAAAGAAATAGACTCAGTCAAATATGTAAAAGTAGATACATTTTTAGAAATATCATTATCAGTATTAAGCATAAATAATTTAATCCATGACTACAACATCCATTTCCAATAAGAATATTATTTTTAGTTAATATGACCTCATTGTTTTCAAATATATATTTTATTCTAACTTTTCCTAATAATGCCACAGAAATCAAATTAATTCTGATATTAGGAACATGCAATACATTACTCAATGCTAAAGTTTTACTAGATGTGAGTTTGAGAAGAACTTTGCCTTTTTCAAGAACTTGAACAGTTCTCAAGGTCCCAAGATAAACAATTTCTTCTTCTGAAATGTGCCTAGTAGCATCAGAGTCTACCACCCAATTTCTCACGTTGGTCTCAATATTCATTTATGAAATAACCGCAACAACTATATCATCCATTTCAGTCAAATTTATTTTTGACTTAGCAAGATTGTCATTTCTTTCACATATTCTCTTGCATTTAGATGCATCATTTATGAAGATTTTATTATTAGCATTAGATGTATAACCAAGTTTATTTTCATACCTGTATTCTGCAGTATCATAGTCTTCTGACAAACTGACTGGAATCGAAGCAGTCAGAGCAACACCAGCATCAGTATTATCAATGGTCTTAGGACCAATATTATATGTCATAGTTTCTTAGATTGTTTGGAAACAATAGTAAATATCACTATTAATTGTGAAAATAAATAAACTGCAACAATAATAATATTTCTTCTGTAGTAGTATCAACAAGTTACAATAATAATAACAACAAGAATAATAATAATAATAATAATAATAATAATAATAATGGTAATAATAATAATAATAATAATAATAATAATTAAATAATTATTATAATATTTTAAGTAACATATAAAATACTTGAGTCGTACTAGGCACTGTCTAAGAAACTATTTCCGCAAAGTGAAATGTTTCCCCAAGATTAAACAAGCATTTTCCTAATTAATTAGAGGATATCAAGAATTATGTAAGGTTTCCCTAATTAATCAAAGGATACAAGAATCAACAAAATTAATTATAAACCAACAAGTTTTAACTTAGAAAGGAAATAATAAAATTATTATAAGATAAAAGCAAAGAGAAACAAGATGAGAAAAGTTAGTAGAGAAGGGAAGGAGATTAGGAGATTATATATGTTAAGTTGTGTATTTCATTGCTCAAAGTGTTGGCTATTTATAGTCAATTTTAATAGGTGAAAATTGAAAGGAAATTAATAAATAAATTTATTTTTACTTTGGAAACAAGAATAAACTTTATGTGTTCCCCAAGTATACATTTTAATTGGTCCCCAATTAAAATGATTGGCCATTAATTTGCCACATAGTCAAATTAATCCTTTTTCTCTCATTATTTAAAAAGGAAACTTTAATATATTTATTTTTCACTTGAAAATGAAAAATATTCAATTGTAAAATATTTTAAAATATCTTACAATGAATAGGAAGAATAAATGAATAGTAAAGAGGAAAGATCAAAGGCCTTTAGGTTACAAAAGTTAAAAGAGTTACATGAGTTATAAGATACAATAACCAGGATAATGGAGGAATAAAGACATAAGTTACAAGAAACTTATGTTCACATTCTACAATCACTAATTATTGTGTTTAAAAACACAAATGAATGAGAATGGAAGTTGAAAAATCAGCATGCAACGTACCAAATAATGGCTAAATAATGAGTTCAAACATTACACTAAATAGGATATTTATTTAAATAATTAAAAAATATAATAATTAGATTTAACATCTTTTGAACATGTAAAGATAGAAAAAAATTATTTAATTAATCCTAACATTTAGCAAAAAAAAGAAAAAATCTCAAAGTCAATCGAAATTTATCTAACACATATAAACTCTAACAAAACAATACGATGATAAAGTTATCAAAATAATACAATTAAACCTAACCTTTGCAAAAGAAATTTCCTCAAACTCGATCGACATTTATCTACTACCTGTAAACTACAACAAAATAATACGATAATAGAGATATCATAACAATACAACAAAATCTAATCTTTATACATACAAAAGAAATTTCAAAGTAGAGATATCAAAACAATACAATTAAACCTAATCTTTACCTAAAAATTGTCCAAATTCGATCGATATTTATCTACCACCTGTAAACTAAAACAAAATAATACGATAATAAAAATATCAAAATAATACAACTAAACCTAACCTTTACACAAAAAAATCATAAACTTATTATTTGAGTAGAAGCCACAAAGTTACTCAATAACAAAAGTTTGTTATTCATGATCAATAAATCCAATGTCATAGAAAAGGAAATTTAAAACCTAGAAACAACAAAGGCACATTATAGATTCAATAATGAAAATTACATATAAATATGAAAAGATGTTTCGTTATTCTTGATTAATAAAAATAACGTAATACAAAAGAAAATTCGAAACCTGAAAACTAAACCAATACATTATATTAGAGATTCAATAACAAAACTATTTACAAACATAAAAGGATGATTTGTTAATTATGATCAATAAAATCAAAATGTAATATAAATAGAAATTTGAAATCCAGAAACCATAAAGTTACCCAATAATAAAGCTACGGTCAAAAATTTTTATTACCCAAATAAGATATCCATATAACCTAGAAAAGAAATTTTAAAATTGAAAAAGGGATAAAATGTAATGACTCCTAAATTAAAATATTATAACAAAAAAATAACGGTCCTTACCTAAAAAAACAAAACCTTTTTTTTCTTGGAAAAGTTCACTTACCATTTTTTAATTGAAAAAATCACGTGTGCATTTAATTTTTGCAAGAACGTTTTTTGCTTATTCTTTTAGGTTAAGAAGAATCTTAACCTGTTTTATGTAAAATATTTTCACCAAATTTTTAAAAATATTTAAAATTTTACCTTATATTAAACTAAATTTAGGAATTCAACTAAAAGTAGAAAATATTCTCTATTTAATTCTTTTATATAGTTAATATTCAATATTATAAATTGAAGAAAAACTGTGAATTTGTCTATTGCAGTGTCTTTTAATGAAGGGCAAAAAGTTCAAATCACTTTTCTGAGAGTCTTCACACTTTTAATATATTATAGATATAGATTATAGATATAGATATAGATTATAGATATAGATATAGATATAATGTAATTCTTATTCGGAGTAAGCTAATTTGCTACGTAATTGATAACGGATATTGAATGAATCATGACATAAAGAAAATCAATTTTTCTTTTTTAAAAGGAAGAGAATAATGATAAGACTGCGAAAGGGGATATTTTAGAGAAAAATAATACTCCCTCCGTTTCATATTAATAGGCCTCTATGGACTTGGCACACCCATTAAGAAAATATAGTACGAAATTTGCTGAAAAAATTGTAATAAATTTTAGTAGCAGTCGAAGGTTTGAAAAAAATTAAGATCGTATATTAATTTTCTCAGTTGTCGAAAAATACTTGTTTTGACGTTTTTTTTTACTTCAAATTTTGCCCGTATTGTTCTATTAATCTAAATTTGAGATGAAATTTTTAATCATTAAATTTGAATTTTAGTTTAGGATAATTAGTGTTTGACTAATTTTTTTTTTGAATCTGTTTTGAAATTTTGTATAAACTAATTAGTTGTTATTATAGTACGCATTTCGAATTTAATTATATTCTTCATGTTTTGTAATTTGTGTAGATTGACAATGGGAAGCATAGTTGTTCTTATCAAACACTCTGGTAGATGAACATATGAACAACAATATGAAGATTACACCAGTGATGCGATATTGCTGAACATAAACGCTATGTATAACCAATTGTACACACTAATGGCTTCTCACATTGATGTTGATTTGAACTGCAAATGCATTCAAATCGAGTATCAATTAACAGATAGTGCAGGGCATATACGTATACGTAATGACATGGGTTTGAAGGTCTATATTATGCTAAAAAAAGAGTTGAAGAATTTGAGTATTTTGCCTTTGTATGTAAGTATTTCTGACAAGGATACTTTCAGCACATTAGTATGTTCATCGTTGTGTAATTCCCAAACTATGAACATGTCTGTCACTACGAGTAACGTCTTAAATACAAGTACTGAAAGAGCATTAATTGTTCCTGCTTCAGAAGAATGTTTGGATGCTTTTTTGAAATGGATACAAGTAGAATTATTATCTCGAACCCACATCACAAAATATTGAGGTTGACCAAGTTTATATCTCGAAAAGTGTATTAAAATCGGTGATGAAAGATTATGTCATTCGAGAGAAGTTTCAATCACTATCTGTAAGATCTAGTAAAACTTGGTAAGTTTATTCTGCATTTTTTTTCAATGTTTGTTAATTGTATTTGAGCATATTTTTTTATGTTTGCAGTTATACACTGTTGTGCATATCCAAAAAATGTGAATTTTTATTTCGTGCATCTGCTATCGGCCAATCTACATTATTTCATATAAGAGAATTTTTAGCAGAACATACCTGTCCGATCAAAGATAAGATTTATCCTAAACTGCGTGCTACTAGTAAGTTGATCAATGGTATAGTCAAACCAAAGTTAAAATGCCACAAGCAAAAATACAGTCCATCTAAAATCAAAAGTGAAATGAAGGAAGACATGGGTATGGATTTAACATATATTATGTATTGGCGAGCTAAGGAAATAGCACTTGAAGAGTTAAGGGAAAAACCATCAGCATCATACGGAAAACTACCTGCATACATACATGTGATGAACACTAGTTATCCAGGTTCACATATAAGAGTGAAAAAGAATGCAGACAATGAGTTTTTATATATATTTGTAGCACTAACTTCATTCATCCAAGGGTTCGATCATTGTAGACCTGTCATAGTTGTTGATGCCAGTCATCTCAGGGGACTTTATAATGGTACTTTCGTAGCTGCATGTACCATGGATGAAGCTGGTAAGATATATTAAATAAGTGTTTGACTTCAAATATGTTTCCAGTTGTATGTATTTGTAATATACATATATATTATGTTTATGTGGTCAGTGGCATATATATGTTGTCAGCTATATGTATTTAAAATATACATATGCAGTAGTTATATTTGTGCACTAGAAGTTAAGTATTTGACTTGAAATATGTTTCCAGGTGTATGTATGTATTTATAATATATATGTGCATTATTATATGTTTAAAAAATCATGAATGCTTTTTTTTCAACATGCAGGACATATATTTTCTTTGGCCTATGGTGTACTTGATTCTGAAAAGGATGCATCTTGGAGTTGGTTCTTCGAGAATCTGAAAGAAGCATACGGTGAAAGAAAAGATATGTGTGTCGTTTCTGATCGTAATGCAAGCATCACAGTGACGTTTACAATGATGTGCCACATTATGTATGTATGTGGCATCTATAGAAAAATGTGAAAAAAATTTCGTAAATCACATGATGCATTATCAGATGTCTTCTACACCATGGCAAAATCATATTCAAAGACTGAATTTCACAAGTTAATGGAGAAAGTGAAGGCTGTTGATGCTAGAGTAAAGAATTACTTGGAATTGGCCGATTACGATATGTGGTCTAGGTCGTATGCACCCATTCATAGAGGATGGACTTTGACATCAAACATTGTTGAGTCCATTAACGTTGCGCTGGTATCAGCTAGAGAACTATCAATATATGATTTTCTAGAGGAATTTAGATTGATGTTTGGTAGATAGAACTGTGAAAACAAACAGGAGGCATTGTATACTTTTACAGATCTTGTTGGTAAATTTTAAAAAATTCTTCAACAGAATGAAGCGGAATGTACACGTATGAAGGTATGATGAAATTTTTGTAATTATGTTTTATATATAATAGTATTTTCAATTGTTGTATGAATTATATGTCCGTTTTCAAATAATAAATTAAAGAAAATATATTCTGTAATAAAAATACATATGCATGACAGAAATATACATTTTGCAGACTTGCAATATACATATGCTGAGATGGAAAAATACATATACCAAATGTATATATTATAAATGTCAAAATGATTTTTATTTTACTAATTAGTTTTGTTTTAATAATTTCAGGTTATACCTGCATCAGAGTATATCTATACAGTCCAATACAAGGATAAACATTTTCTTGTTTGTCGTAAGGAAACAAATGCTCTTGCAATGCATTTTAGTTAGATGAGATACCGTGTGTTCATGCTTGCGCAGTTCTTGATAGCAAAAATTTCAAGAAGGGACCATATTGCTTGATCTATATAAGCCAAAAACTATCTTGAAAACATATGACCTTCCAGTTTATCCTCTACCATACAAAGATGACAGGGTGATTTCGAAGGAAATTATGGATGAGGTAGTTCTTCCCCCGAAATACAAGCGCCCCCTGGAAGACCTTTAAAGAAGGACCGTGGAAAATTCGGACAAGATATGTTTGAAAATAAAAGCAAAAATTGTTGTAGTTCATGTGGATTAAAAGGTCACAATAGGCATTCATGTAGAAAATACAACAAATGATAAGTCGATTATTTTATTTAGTCAATAAACAATTGTGGATTTTTCCCTTGAGCAAAATATATATGATTTTCAATTTTGATAAACATATTTGATGTTATTGAAGTTGTTATAGTTAAATTGGTGATATTATACCTGACATGCTTTAATCTACACATACTTAAATCTGAAAAATACATATTAGACTCTTTTAAGTACCTATGAACATCTATAAAAACTAATAATAACCTAACATACTTTTATGTAAACGGTAAATCAAAATAAAAAATACATGTAAAGAAATATGTATTACGGAGACAAAATGTTAAATGTATTTTTTGTAAAAAAAAAAAAAATCGTACATAAGAATGCATTATTCATAAATACATAGCCATATTCACTTAAATATATACATATAATGGTAAAAACCATTTATATTTAAACGGAGAATTACATGAATTTTTACATAGCCATATAAATATATATTCAAACAAATTTAAGTACATATATTTATAACTGAAAATATATATCCAGACTGGTAAAAAAAAATTCTTAAATACATATATACATATGCATTAAGTATAAATATAAATGCATAAATAAATATATACTTATGCATATGTGCTAAATTACATATATACATATGTATATCTACTTAAAGACATACATACATACATACATACATACATACATATATATATATATCTTCATTAGGCATAAATACATATGCGTTATTAATATATACATATTCAATATGCATAAAAATACATATGCATAAATACATATATACATATGCATACCTGCTTAGTTACAAATATACATATGTAAATCTACTTAAATACATATATACATATTCATTAAGCATAAATACATATGCGTTATTAATATATACATATTTAATATGCATAAATACATATGCATATGTGTTACATAAATATATATATAAAGGAATGAAGATATAAATTATTCATAAATAAATACGAAAGTTAAATCTATATGTAGAACATTAAAGTTACACATTAACAAGAAATAAATAAATATATAAAATATTAAACGTAGATGAATATGTAGAATATAAATATATATGTAGAACATTAAACTGTAATATAACAACAAGGAAACAATAGCATAGTTTCTTTGAACTTTAAAAGTTACTGATGGAAAATAAGAAATATTCAACAAAGTTTTTTTCCAGCTAATGTTAAATGTTGTAAACTACAGTAAAATAAAATACACATCAAATTTCATGCACTTCAGTATCTTCTATTATACCAAATTCACGAGGAGTTCTCATTGGTGTTTCATCATCACTTTATGCCTTCTCTTTTTCTTTCTTCATACATAATCCCACAAAATTGAAGCATATCTCGTACGAATCAGATCTGGATCAAAATCAATGCGTGGAACAAGATTACCAAAAATAAGACATTCGGCATATGTCACCATATATAGACCACAATTCCTACAAATACATATTTAAAGAAGTAAGAATCTGTTCTATAAAAATAATATATATATATATATATATATATATATATATATATATACAATTAATATACATATTCATTACTTACAAGCTGCCACTTGGTTGTTGAGGCGAATCCTCCACAATATAAACATCAAATAGATCCATCTTATCATAGGATTTGTAATTTGGATGATTAGCAATATCAATACCCTTCTTCTCATAAAATTTACATACAACGAGACATATAGGTATAACCTCAGATAACTTTTCAATTTCAGCAAGCATCATGACCAGCAGACGACAAAGAATCATATACATAAATGCATCTATCATTGAAAGATATAACCGCAAGAACCCAATTATGTTTGGACTTCACGTTGACAGAAATGAAAATATGATCAACCGTATGCCAAGACACTGTAGCATGCATGCGGAATTCATTTATGTACTCATTCAGATGGTATTCCTTTCCACGAGCATTAAGAGATGCATCATCAATTCTATACACATCTAGCACACTGTTTATAATGTTCATGAAATTGCAGTCAACAGTGTAGTACTTGTATGAACTATTTGGATCATACTTAGGTTTCTTTCGCAGATAGTAGAAGCATACATCAATTTGCTGCATTACAATAAAATTCATATTTAAAATTAAATAATAAAATTAAAACTCATTGCAGGTAACACTACATATGTAATACCATATACATATATAAAAACATATAGAATAACAGTATATGTATATAAAAATATACATATGCAACTACATCATAACAAGCATTTACATATGTATATACGAATATACGTATGTAACATTGAAATAAGTTTCATTCCAAATATAAAAAAATTTCACTTAATAGTACAAAACTTACCTCATCAAACCATCATTGTCCCGGAGTGCCCATAATGTAGAACCAATTCTTGTTTTTCACAAATAAAACTCCAAAATTGATTACTGGTATTTTGGACTTGCCCTTCTTATAGTGTTCTTCATTGTTGCTTCTGTTCAATCATTAAATATAGTGACTCATCATTAACAAAAACTTATATTTAAATATTATTACAATTAGGTCCTAACGTATATACCTCTTCGCATGAAATTTAAGAAGGTACATAGAAAGACACTTCGGGAACTTGTTGGTAACCTTAGTGTCTTCTATATCATTAATCGAATGAGATACGAATGGATGCTTTTGATTGAATATTTTGCGCTCCTCTTTTGTGCCTCATTTATTGTTAAGTTGTGAAAAGTATAAAAAAAAAATACCAAAAATAAATTAAAAAGGCAATGATATTTCATAATAATAAAACAGATGTATTTATAAAATACATCTGAAAATTACCATACAAAAATGTATACATAATTGTATCATGTGTATATTGTGAATACATCACTGATACATATTGAAGTTATCAAACAACAAAATATAAAAATGATTTCAAGCTAACAAAAAAATTATGTATTTTACTTGTTCAGAATTATTCCAAATAACATACTTGCCATAATCAATATCTAATGAATAACAAAAATAACATAACATCAATAACAAATCTTAGTAGTAATCAAAACAAATACAAATATAAATTTTATCATATAAAAAAAGTGTCACTAATGTATTGGTGCATATTTACAGATTACATGTCATACTTCTTAGCCATTATATAATAAGAAGAAATATTTACAGATTACATGTCATACTTCTTAGCTATTAGATGTCATAATAATATAAAGTAAATAAAATTGTTAACCATATAATATATGTTAGTGTACTAACCAGCTGCTGAACCAAAATTCATTGTGAATGGTGACTCTTTGAATCTAGATGGTCGTTTAATCCTTGAAATATGCATGGGCATTTGTTGTGCTTCATTTTCCAATGGATGTACTATTAGACTTCTTTCTTGATTAACATATGCATTAAGACTCGGTAAAAGCTCATCAGGAATAGTAACTTGCGAGTCTGATAAATTTTGTTCAGCTTTTCTTTCTTCTGTTACTGCTTTATGAATGTAGACTAGAGACTAATTTTGCTGATTCGACTTTGAGTTATCCACATTATGTTCTAATGGATTTAAAATCTTTTCAGCATCACATTCTTTGTCCTGTATATAATGTATAAATATGTTATAATGTTGCAACATTAGAAAACGAAATAAAAGCAGAGAATTCTACCTTTGATGCATCTTGTGGTGATTTATTTTCTTTCATTTCTGCTTGATAATCTTCTGATGTGTTTATAATCTTTTCAGCATCAAATTCTTTATTCTGCGTTAAATGAATAAAAATATTATAATGTTGCAAAGTACCAAAATAACCAAATGCAGGCAATGATACCTTGAATTGATTTTTTGTTGATTTATTTTCATCCATTTCTCTAGGATCATTTGTGTTCTGTATACAAAATATAAAAATCTTGTTAAAGTAAATTTAAAGCAAAACAAATAAATGTAGACAATGCATATTTTAAGCATACCTTGGATTCATCTTCTGCTGATGTATTGACAGTCGTTTCTGCAGCACCTCTTGTGTCCTATATAAATATAGAAATATTTTATAAATGTGAAACATTATCAAAATAAATGAAGGGGTAGAATGGAAATATCTTAGACTCATCTTCAACTCCTAAATTGGATTTATGAAATCAAGATTAATGCTTCTGAGCACCTCATCTGAAAATGAGAATTGAGAATCTGATATATGTGCTTCGCCGATATTATCATCAACGAATTTTGTGTTCTACAAACAATGCTGAAACAAATTAAATAACAACAACAGTTGTCTAGAACTAAAAAATATCATACATATATTCAGCATATCGGTGATTCACATATATCTCTTGCTTGATGCTAATCAATATCAGTTGTATTCTTTCATAAAAGATAAAGTAAAGCATAAAAAATATTATTATTCTACTATATAACTAGCATGAAACAAATAAAATAAACTATTTACCAGAACATCATCTTTATCCTCATTATACACCTCCATCAAACTAGCGCTTTGATTCCCTTTGATCTCTTCAGTAACCTGTAGCACATGTATAATTCTTATATGTAAAGATAAATTCGCATTGTATAAAGAAAATAAAATACATATGAATGTAAACAATTAACTTACCAATGTACCTTCAGAATTCTTATAAAGATCATGCACAAACTTTGGAGTGGATTCATGATGTGGTGTAGTCTTTTCAGCTTCATCCATGGGTGGCTTGTCAACTTCATTGTCCTTATCTTTTTTCTTCACATTAAAAAAATATTAAAAAATAACAAGATCAGTTTTAAACTAACTATTTATAATATCACGACATTTGTATATATGATTATGCATATCATGATTTGAAAAGTACATATTACAACTGAAAAAATATAGTACATATTGCATATGTATTTACTCAAATACAACTGTATATGTAGAATATGTATTTAACACATCATGTGTTATACATATTATCAAAAAGAGATGTATATATGAATATACATATTAGCATTTAAAAAAATACATATTATCAAATAAAAAAAGACATTGTTTCTTATAAATGTATATCTTAATTCATAAAATACATATGTTGTATATGTATTCAAGATTGCAAATTATTTTTAAAAATTATTGTATCTTGATCTCAGTTATTGCATTCATTATCTGATCACACCTTGATGGTACTAGGCCAGGGATGGATTTCATCTCTTGACGAACCTGATTCAAAATAAATAAATTATAGATGAAAACAAAATAATTCAAAACTTAAACACAAATTATCTCATTGCAAAATTTGTCAAACACTTTCTTCGAAATAAAATCATCTTCATCTCCAGAACTGAACGAAGACGAATTAGGTGGCTAAACCGGAATAGATTTCTTGCTTGCTGACCGGTTTATGTCCTTCCTCTTTGAAGCTACTTTATCTTTTGATTGAATCGGCATAAAGATTGGAGTCCTGACAGAAAGTTTCTTTGCAACACGAGGAGGAGGGGTCCTTTTTGGCGTCTTCTCATCCAAACCTTTATGTTGTTGCTTCAACTTTTTCTTGACAGGTGAAGTTGATGAATCGCCATAGTATTTTTTTTGGGTGATTGAATATTTTTATGGATCTGGCGGATCCTGAAAATCATCATCCGAATTAACCTCATCATCTTTGTGACTTACACCTGCAGGAACAACCTTCTTGCGTATCCGAAAGGATGAAATCTCCTTTCATGTTGGCTCAATATTTTTAAAAGAAACCTTCAATCTATATTACATAAAACGAAAAAGTATTTTAGATGGTAACACCAATGACAGTAGGAACATAAATCACTAACATTACAAAACATTTAACCTTTACATAAATGCATACGCATTGACAAATTATATTTTGTATATAAACATATACAAAGATAGTAAATGCATTTTCAAATAATCAACATAAAGAACAAAGGATATAAAGAAAACTTACCTTGACATCTGCATCATTAAACATGCTTTCCATAAGAGATTTGAATCGTGGACGGGGAGCATTTATTTTCCAATTCAAAAGACGAAAAATTTGATTGTCCACCCTTGAAGAAACATTGCGAGGAATAGTGAAACAACACTCATACAACCAAATTTGAATGGCCAGAGGCATTCCACGTAGCAGATAAAACTTTTCTTTCGGTTTCAGCTTTTTATTCAAGCTTTTGGCTAATTCCTCGAATGCAACAGACCCCCAAGTATAATCACTGTAGCGATCACTCTCAACCAAATTAAAATGTAGCCGTGGAATAACTACAGTATCAACAGCAGACAACAAAAATATGTGAATAAAATAGAGATTAGCAAACTTGACGGCATCCTCATCATTGTCTTTCCCCTAAATTTTTTCAGAAAAAGCAGCAAATCATTCTCTTTTCTGAATATACTTGGCACCGTCAAAATATTCCTCAATAAGTCTATTTGAAAGATCCTCATCAAACACAAAATCGTCCTTATTTGAAACACAATTCAAACAAGTAACCACATCAAACTCTCTAGGGCTGAAATGTAGATTTGTGCCCTTCACACGAATTACTATGGCATTTGCAGTACTTTTCTTAGTCTCAAGTGACATAATACATTTCCAAACTGCGCTTGGACCACACAAATTTTTTTCTTCATAAAGACAGCAAATATGCTATTACTACAAAAGATGTTGTATTGTGATTCTTCGTTAAAATTGACTTAATACGATCTTCAATGTCATTGACCGTATGACACCCTATATGTGGAGCGAATTTGGAAAATACTCTTGCCATGTATATCTGATCACACAAAATTTATACACCACAAAACACAATTATATGTCAAAACAGTGACATATATGTATCTATGAAATACATCTTAAAGTTACATTATCCCTACCTTAAAAAAACTGACATATGTATTTTATTTATACATAACTATGACAAATACTATGCTTATCAAGAAGAAAGAAGTACATGTCTTTGTCTAAATCAAATGAATAACAAATACAACTTAACATCAAACACAAATTAACAGTAAAAAAAAATAAAAAAAATATCTAAACTGTAGGATGTATATACTTTACATGTCAAAAGAGTGACACTTATGTATTTACAGAATACAACTAATAATAATAAAACACACACACATATATATATATAAATTTTATGAATACAACAAGTATTTTTAGTAACCAGAATATATTACAACTGAACATCAAATACAAACCTTATCATTGTCAAAATACAAATATGTTACACATATCTTAAATACAAATACATATCCAGTATATACAAAATACATAAATTATACAATTTTTATCAATAACCAACATTTGCACAAAATATAAATTTTACATATAATAGATATAAAATAAATACAATTAGGGGCTACAAATTCATATCTTAATAACACAATATATAATTCAATTTCAAATCTTAAAGAAACAGGAAAATAAATACACACCTAATAAATTGTATATATAAAATACATCTATGAACATATTTTCAACATATAGAATCATACCTCCTCCACTTTCTCTTCTTCGAATTCAAAATCAAATGAAACAAGACTTGAAATTTTACTAGATTCAGCTTTATCATTCGGCTTTCTCTTTTTCATCGATTTTTGAATTTTTTGGGATTTTGGGGATGAAGGTTTTCTCAAACCTTTCCGTTTCATTTTTTCTACCTTATTTATCGGATTGTTACGGTGCTTCGAACTCGCTTCTTCACTGCTAACACCTCCCTTAGGCTGAATATTAGTAGAACCCAAGTTAAAATCTTCATCTTGAGTTAATCCAAGACTAAACGATGGAAGTTCATCGGAAACTAAATCCATCGATTTATTCGCCCTAACTGAACTACTACGATTTGCATGTTGTGCCATTATATCGAAAAATCAAAGAATTCAACACAAACTCAAAAAAAAAAAAATTGAACCCTAACAGACCAAGAAGAAGAAGAATGAAAAAATTGAAAAAAAGTCGACAATAAAATATATAAAAGAGTTTATATGGAAAATATAATATGCATTAATTAAAAAAAAAATTACCTTAATAGTTGGATGCAAAGTTTATCAAGATTCATAGAGAAAACCCCGAAATTTGAAAAAAAAAAAAGTTGGAGGGAACTGAAATTGGTATATGGCGTGAAAAAAGGAGAAGGTAAAAAGGTGAGTAAAGTCACGCGTTATTCCCAAGAAAAGGTAAAATATTGCTAATTTTTGTTATTAGTTGTAATTTTGAAAGACTATTGCTATAAATTGTAATTAATGTCTTAAGGTTGCTGGTTGATGTAATTTTTTCAATATTAATTAAGGGGTTTATTTTACCAAATTAGCCTTATTAATTATGTTTTGAAAATATAAATTTGAGTAAATACACTTTGTTTAGTCATTTAATGTTAAGGGTAGTATTGAAAAACATAATAAAATTCTCTTGATTTCATCAAATGAACAACTAAATTGAAATAAATATTTTTAAAAAGAAGATCAACTAAAATGAAACGGAGGAAGTATGAAGCTTGATCTATATATTAATCAAATTGTTGATGTTCACACCCATTGATGTTGCGAAGAGGAATGAAAATTATTTTCCAGTCAAATTATGAAAAAGAAAAGAAGTAATCAAATTAATGTGAGTGCCATAATTTTTACAAGATATTTCTTTTTTACTTATATTTTTAGAATTGTCATTAATATGCTTGTCAAGTGTATTTAAAGTGCACTCAAACGTAACCTACTACCACCAAAGAATGTGGTACAACGAATAGAGTTATTTCTCTCTTAATTAAAGATTTTGAATTTGATTTTTGTGTATGAAAAAATTCTATCGAGCACTTCTCCAAAATGGGTCCTACGTTGTGTGAATCCAGATTAGTTGAGTTCTAATATGGGTTTTAGACACCAAATAAGAAAAAAAAAAAAAAAGCGTAACCTACTACTTGGATGACTTCTTGAGGAATTAACTCAACTTGTTTGGTAGCTTGTTTGACTTTAAGGTTTAGGAAGTCATTTAATCTATGATTGATTGGTTTTGTCCGAGTTTGAATTTGAGGTTCAAGTCGCACGAACTGAAGAATATATGAATCACAGTACCACCAAATTTCCCAAGAAGACAAAAACAAAAAAGAGAGAAAACGATACGTGCTTAAAATGTAGTGAACTAACCAATTCGAACGAAACAAAGTGTGAGTTTAATGTTGGTGTTCGATTGGTCCACCAGAATTGATAGTCTCCTTTAAATTGTGTGGTAAATGAAGCTTATCTGAATATTGATGGCGCACACATAAATTAGAGAGTTTTACATCCGCCGAAAAGTTTTATACACGAGCAGTTAATTTTTAGAGTTTAAATTTTGTGTATTTTTAGTATATAAAATATTCAATGCTATGAGATAAATTTAATATGCTATTACATGTTACTCAATTTTTTATATAAAAATTAAAAAATAAAATCATATAATTTATAATAACAAATCTGTTATAAAACAAGAAAGAACAAAGAAAAAGAGTAGAGAGAATAGAGAGAGTAATTCTTATTTCTCTCTTGAGGGATGAGAGATCATCTTGATTGTAAATACAATGAACAAAACCCCTCTATTTATAGGGGAAATTTACTCCTAATCTGAGTAAAAGACGGATGCTTCAAATCCTAATAGATATCAAAGTAGATCTTGATAGACATTCACTATAATGTAAATACATTTATATCACTCCCCCTTGAATGTATAATTGGTAGATAATGTGCCTCGTTAAAACCTTATTAGAAAAAACCCAGTAGGAAAAAAATCTAGTGAAGGAACAAGAGTACACATCTCTAATAATACGCATTTCGGTTGTCTCATTAAAAACCTTACAAGGAAAACCCAGTGGAACAAAATCTCGTAAGGAAAAAAGAGTACAACACGTATTAACTCTCCTTAATGAGAACATCCTTGACCTTTGCATCTCGATCTTGTGCAGCATCTTCTTGAAAGTTGCAATTGGAGAAGATTTGGTGAATAAATCAGTCATAGTGTCAGTTGAACGAATCTGTTGCACGTTAATATCATCATTCTTTTGTAGCTCATGTATGTAGAAAAGCTTTGGCAAAATGTGTTTCGTTCTATCTCCTTTTATGTATTTTCCCTTAAGATGTGCTATGTATGCTACATTATTTCCGTATAAAATTGTGGGTACATTGTCACATTTCACGCCACATTTTTCTTGAATGAGATGTATCATGGATCTCAACCATACTTATTCTTGACTTGCTTCATGAATAGCTATTATCTCATCATGGTTCGATAAAGTGGCTAGATAGACTGCTTTGTATATCTCCAAGATATGGCAGTATCACTACATGTAAACACATTGTATGTTTGAGATTGAGATTTATGTGGGTTAGATGAGTACCCAACATCAGCATGACCAGTAAGATCGAGACTGCAATCTTTAGAATAAAATAAACTCATGTATCTTATCCTATTTCGATGTCTCCTAGTAGGAGTATAAATATACCTTGCTAACAAATTGAACGAAAGGCTATATTGGGTCTTGTAGTTTTTTACAAGATACATAAGTGCACCAATTGTACTAAGATATGATACTTCATAACCAAACTAAATTGGTATATTTCTCATTTCAGCAAATAATCTTATTGTTTTTGAAAACTCTCCAAGAGTTTTAATAATTTTCAAGCTATAAGCTTATACAATATAAGGATTATCAATAAGTTTCCTAGAAACTTTTATATTTTGAATCCTTAAAGAAATTTTCATACAAATTTTATCAAGCGACAATATTCAACATTTTATGTGTGACATTTTCAAGTATCTGGACTGCAAATCAAATAAGTTTTCACTTACCAAGATGTACCCTTTCATATCACTTGATAAATGTTTCTACGTCAGCATGCTTAAATAAACGTAGAATTCAGATCCTCGTAATCTTTCACAATATTTCTTCAATATTGTGTCAAAGATATTGATGATATATCATTTCGTATCGGTTCACAATGCAACATAACATTTTGAGATCTCATCACTTCATTATTTTCAGATACATAAACCTCTCATAGGGTTTCATAAAATGTTATGTCATAGGCTCTTCAAGCGCATATTACCTTCTTATTATGATTATTAGCCCCTTATTCTATACAAGTACTATTTCATTTGGAACCGATTGGTCTATAACGCTTCACACATGCATAAACTTTGTCCTTTAGAGACATAAAATAGGAGCACTTGCAGATTAAATATGAGATGCGTTCGGCATTTGACTTGAATTATCTTTTGAATGAGGGTCTGATGATAGTTCCTAACATAATTCATAGTTGCTTATAATCTCCCCTTTATGTTAGGAAAGCTAACATACGTCCTCCATCTTCTTTGATGGATCCATCTTTGTGCATCATGGTACATTCATTAATCGTATACCGCACATCAAAATTATTAGATGGAATAGTTGGTTCATGACCTTGAACCAATTGAGGGGAAGAAATAATCATAATTTATTGGTCTAATGCATACAAGTGTTATTGTATGCAATATATCATATTTCAAATCAACACATGAAGTTTTGTTCTCATTAACAATGGTTTAAATATTTATTGAAGACATTCAATGCTAAACCATCATCATCAAGATGAATTATCTTAATTACACAATCTGAAAATTATGCTCAATTTATATTGAACAAGTAACTTTATGAATGTCAAAGTAGGTTAACCATGAATGTACATGTGATCATCTTATTGATGCATCTTTTCAACATATCACATGATAGGTGAACGGGCCCGTATTCACCTTTTATAATTTTCAGATTTAAAGGGATTCAATCCCAATATTAGTTGGTCCAACCAACTTGTCATGAGAACAAACGACATAAACAATTCTTGAAGAATCTTCTAGTTCTTCAATACATGCACATCTTCGAGATGTCACAATCGTTCATAGCAATTTATGGACTTTTATTCTAGTAACTCCAAGTTTACAATAACATGTACTTTTTCTTTAGTAAATTTCAGATTTACTATTACGTGAATAAATTTCAGATTTACTACTTCAGAAGTAGATTTCAAAATTATTCAACCTCTTTCGGAGGTGAGTTGTGATCAAGTGCACGTTTACATTAATAAGTTTCTCATTCCACAGGAATGGAATATAATCGTTCCTTAAGTCTACCAAATTATGATAGCTGATAACCTCTTTCAAGATTTTGCTACTTCAGAAGCAAATCGAGGCATACATATAATGTAGAGAATTTTTTTCTAGCATATCTTATAATCATATAAGCGTGTGAAAATATCATCACTTTTGATGATCATTATCATATCGTCCCTCCATGCGTATATTCGTGCATTCAATCACTTGTCTTCTTTCAGACATATTATGCGTTGCTACCATATACACCTCAAGAATGAAGTAAGTTGTCATATTTCAGAAGTAAGTTGTCATATTTCAGACTTATCATATATTGCTACCACATTCACTTCATGGAATGGAGCATATTCAATGGGTCGAATTTCATGACTTTTCACCAAATACCCATTATTTTACCTTAGCCATCATAATATATCAATATGGTGCGTTGAGATTCAAACTCAGCGTCTTATCAATATAAAGGCGTCTTAGGCATAAATCGATGGGACTTGAACCCAACATATTATCATCTCTTTTGATAATATAGTTCTTGAGAAATAAATTCAAACTATAAATGGTTCCAAACCAATTATTTTTCCTCAAATCCAACAATAATTATATTATTAGTAGCAAAAGACAGATAACATAAGGAATTACTAACCTTGAAATTACCTTTAGATTTATAATCTCACCTTATTTACCTTATTTGGCAGAATCTCATGTTGATAATCTAAATTAGTTAGAGACTCAAAAATTTGTGTAGCCACGTACGAACAGATCTTAATTGGTAAGAGACGTCGTACAGATCTCAATTGGTAAGAGACTTTGTGCTGATAACGTGTTATAAAACAAGAAAGAACAAAGAAGAAGAGTAGAGAGAATAGAGAAAGTAATTCTTATTTCTTCTCTTGAGGGATGAGAGATCATCTTGATTGTAAATACAATGAACAAAACCCATCTATTTATAGGGAAAATTTACTCCTAGTCTGAGTAAAAGTCGGATGCTTCAAATCCTAATAGATATCAAAGTAGATCTTGATAAATCTTGATAGACATTCACTAAATACATTTATAACAAAATCAAGTATATTAAATAATATATAAAATATTTTGAACACTTGCACAAAACTTAAAATTCTAATTTCTATGAGTAATTATAGCATGTTACGATTATTTTTCCGTTTTTGCTTTCTTAAAATTATTTTCTTGATTTTTTCCTTCTTCGAGCGCACCTTACTCAATTTATCCCCTTTTCTCTCTTCATTTCGGTCCTAAAGAAATTTCACGTGTTATTTTATAAAAAATTACGATCATACTCAACAAAAGTTCACAGTTTATAAAATATATTCATTCCTAAAATTTTAAAAAGTCGACAATGTACAAATAGTTCTTTCTTATCTCAATTAAATTTACATGATACATTTTACTTTTTAAGACTCAAATTATGTAAACTTTGATCATATTTAAAATATTTTTTAAACTTATTAACATGAAATGAACTGCAACTTATTAATGCTTTTCGTATAATTATTGGCTATTTGAATTTAATTTTAAAATATGGAGTTGATTTAATTCAATTTGACTCTAAAAAATAGTTAGATCAATTCTCAAAATCAAAAAGGGTCTAATATACCCTTCAACTATTGAAAATGGTACATAAATACCCTTTTTCCACCTTTAGGCTCAAAAATACTTTTTCATCCATCTATTTGGCTCAAAAATACCCTTAATATATTAGAAATGGCTCAAAAATAGCCTTCTTCCATCTATTGGTTCAAAAACACCCCTTCACCCACCTATTTAGATCAAAAATGCCCTAAACATTAAATTTGAGTCCAAAAATATCTCCTTCTTTTAACAAATTCTGATGTGAAATATAATTTTTTTAAAATTAAATACATGACATTATTTTTATTGGTTCACATGTAATTAGACTCAAATTCATTCACAATTTAACCCATTCAGTATACTCCCACCAAAGGTAAGTGTACGTCTGTAATATAAATAACAAAAATTAATAACAAAAACTAAGGAATCGCTCGAATCGCCACGATGGAAAATTAGATTGATTATATAACAACAAACAACAACATATTCAGTATACACCCACAAAACACGTCTAAAAAAAGTAAGTGTACGTCCGTAATATAAATAACAAAAACTAAGGAATTACATTATCTAATAAAATCTTAATACAAAGTAAAGCGTGATTATAAAGATATCAAGCCAAAGTAATTAACTAATAATTAATTACATAGTATTAAAAGGGAGAACCAAAATAATTAATTTTCATACGGTTATATTCTACGAGTTTTCTATCAAAAATATTTGTAAAATATTTAATTTCCATCAATTTGCTGTATTTTTTTCTGCAAGCTTTCTCTGAGTCTGAGCTTTATTTTTTAGCACGCATGCACAAAGATGACATACAAAAATATTCACTTGATTAATAATTGAAGGCAAATAAATATATTGGGAAAATAAAAGATACATTATCTTAAAAGGAAGAGTCCCTCAATATAGAATTATAAAATAAATAGTAAAATAGAGTAAATTCGCACAATAATAATAATACACCCAATGTATTCTCATGAAATAGGGTCTGAAAAGAGTATAAAATATACACAGTTCATATGGTGGCAGAGCCACCTTTGCTCCAAGGATTCACCCAAACCCTCTTCGACGAAAAATTATACTATTTTTATATTTATTTTTACATGGTTAATAATATTTTTTATGCACATATAGTAGATATTGAACCCCCTTCGACTAGTTCGTATTATATACTTCGGAACTCACTCGACGAAAATTCTGACTCTGCCACTGAGACTGAGTCCACACCACCACCGCAGAGGTAAGGTATTGGTATGTCCAAAATCATGCTTACCAAAGTATGTCCAAATGCATTCCTTTAGGATTAGGTGCGAGTTATGATCATTATTCAGTCAGATCTTTTTTAAGTTGATTTGGATTAATGGGTTAAATTGTAATGAATTTGAGTCTCATTACATGTGGACCAATAAAAATAATGTCATGTATTTAATTTTAAAAAGGTTATATTCCACATCAGAAATTGTTAAAAGGAGGAGATATTTTTTTACTTAAATTTAATGTTAAGAGTATTTTTTATCCAAAATAGATGGATGGAGGGATATTTTTGAACCAATAGATGAAGAAGGACATTTTTGAGCCATTTATAATACATTAAGGGTATTTTTGAGCCAAATAGATGGATGAAAGGGTATTTTTGAACCTAAAAGTGGAGGGAGGATATTTATATACCATTTTCAATAGTTGAAGGGTATATTAGACTCTTTTCCGTTCTCAAAAATCAGAAATATCACATATTTGAAACAGAAAAATATCATATATGGTGATGATAATTAATACTTCTAAGGTTGATATTGTTAATTTGTTTCAATGAATGTTAAACAAAGATAAAGGTTAGAATTTACATCAATGAGAACAAGAAGATCGTAGAATCAACTCTTTCAATAACACGTGTTATAATAATAACATAACATGTATACTGCAAAATACAGAGTATAAATTGCCTATTAAGATTAATTTCTTAATTTATAACTTGAATATAAAAGTAAAAATAATTAATTTTTTTTTTTTTTATAAAATAGACTTTAAAGTATTCAGTCGTATAAAAAAACAGCTTTCACGGGACGATGAATACTAGTTAAACTTCTTAATTTTATTTTATTTTGATTTTTTATTCGGTATCTGATATTCGCATTGAAATCCAATTAATTTGAATTTATGTCGAAAAAAAATTTACTCCATAACCCTCGATCTCTGATTAAGGATGGAGCAATCCATCCACTACAGCACCACAACCCACCCTAGTTAAACTCTTAATTAAAACATCAGCCATATATCACCCACTTCTACATTTCTCTCCTGAATATTCCCCAAAGAAAAAAAAAATGGTGCTTCCTTGGTATTCTGTTCTTGTTTCTCTGTTTGTTTTCATTTTCTTCCTTCATAAGTGGTTCTTTACTACTTCAAATAATCAAAAAAATTTACCACCTTCTCCAAGAAGGCTTCCAATCATAGGAAATCTACATCAACTTGGATCCCATCCTCACCGTTCGCTCCATGAACTATCGAAAAAATATGGTCCTGTCATGCTACTTCACTTGGGTAGCAAGCCAGTGTTTGTTGCTTCTTCTGCTGAAGCTGCTCGTGATATCATGAAAACTCACGATCTCGAATGGTCAAGCAGGCCTAAATCTATCATGGCTGATAGACTCCTTTATGGCTCAAAGGACGTGGCGTTTAGTCCCTATGGTGAATACTGGAGACAGATTAGAAGCATCGTTGTGCTTCACATGCTCAGCAACAAAAGAGTTCAATCTTATCGTCATGTGAGAGAAGAAGAAACATCCAACATGATTGAAAAAGTTAAGCAAATGTGTGATTCATCAAGCTCGGCGATAGATTTGAGAGATCTTTTTTGTCGGATGACTAATAACATTATCAATAGAGTGGCGTTAGGGAGAAAATATAATGAAGGGGAAAGCGAAATAGATGCTAAGGCCACCCTAGATAAATTCGTGGAACTTATAGGTACTATTGACGTTGGAGATTATATTCCATGGCTTGAATGGGTCAATAAAATCAGTGGTTTGGACAGCAAGGTGGAGAAAATAGCTAAAGAGTTGGATGAATTTTTGGAGAGTGTGATTGAAGAACACATTAGTAGGAACAAGAAAGAAGGGAACAGTACGGATGAAACAAAAGACTTCGTGGACGTTTTGTTGGAAATTCAGAATGGAAAGGAAACTGGATTTCCTCTTCGAAGAGATTCATTGAAAGCTCTCATCTTGGTAAGCATTTCTCATATTATTTATTCCTTCAAAGTGTTTTGTTTTAATTTTCCTTTAGAAGCATTTAAATATAATTCGTACTACTGTACTGTTTCATAGTTCAAAACTTGGTGATGTAGGATATTGTTATGCTTCCACATAATCCATTTACATATTTTGTGTTTTCTTTTCAATGCGTAGGATAATTTTTCTGCTGGTACGGATACAACATATACAGCTTTAGAGTGGATAATGACAGAACTTTTGATGCATCCGAGAGCCATGGAAAAATTGCAGAATGAGGTGCGAGGATTAGCCCAAGAGGTGACAGAGGATGACTTAGAAAATATGCACTATCTGAAAGCAGTGATCAAAGAGACTCTCAGGCTTCATCCACCGATTCCACTACTAGTTCCTCGAGAATCCACAAAAGATGTAAAATTACTTGGCTACCATATAGCCGCTAGAAGTCAAGTCATTATCAATGCTTGGACAATCGGAAGAGATCCTTTATCATGGGATGATCCAGAGGAGTACCGACCCGAGAGATTCTTAAACAGTAACATTGATTTCAAAGGTTTAAACTATGAGTTGATTCCGTTCGGAGCAGGAAGAAGGGGCTGCCCAGGAACTGCTTTTGCTATTGTGATAAATGAGTTAGCATTAGCAAGACTTGTGAGTAAGTTTAATTTTGCATTACCAGAAGGGATAAAACCGGAGGATTTGGACATGGCTGAATGCACTGGTCTCACAATTCGTAGAAAATCACCTTTGTTAGCAGTGGCCACTCCATGCTCTAGTTGTTACTAGGAAGTGTTTTTATCTCCAATCCATTTAGTCTTATATATTATGCAGATCGCTTATCTTATGGCTATCTCAACGCTTGTGACTAAAAAATGTTCTGGTTTGTGTTCTTATATTTGTATAGCTCTCTTTTTGTTTACTTTGCCATCTTTTGTCCATTGAAGCATAGACTTGATACCGGTGCTGATTGATTGTATGTAATACTATGGAATTCTAGGCAAGTCCTGAAGGAAATGCCGACAAAATCCTTGGCTTCTTTTTGTTCCTGGAGTTGTATCCTTCTTGGTGTGTAACATTATTCTGGAACTCTTCTCTGTATTGTTTTATTGTGCTAATAGTAATTAGTAGGTCTGTAAATTCATATTTTCCAACGAATGATCATCCAAGGTGTAGAAATAGTTTAATAAAGGCACTTTTGAATTTTTTTAGGACAAGAAAGTCATCAAATTATATATGCTCATATCTCCTACAAGGTAAACAAGTTGAAAATTTCCAGATGATTATTTATATCTGTCACACCCGTTTTTTTACCAAAAAGATTGAATTTTAAGTTCAAAAAGGATTTTTTATTATTGAGTGACAAAAGGTGAAAATTTGTTTCAAAAAAGGATTATTTATATTTAAACTCAGAGTCGCCACTCGTCGAAATAATTTGACTCTTTAAAAAACTAGTTTGCGAACAGAGATTCTGGCTAAGGAATTCTATTGACCGAAGGGAAGGTGTTAGGCACCCCTTGATCCCGTGGTTCGACCATGGTCGTTTGGTGAGCATATCGGCTAATTTGACATTACAAATGTATAAACCACACAAAACACATAAAGCAACCAATCAAACACACGAAACAAAATAAATTCAAAATATAGTGTTGAGTCTAATTATACAGTCCTGAATAATGAGAAATGCGAAAATGTAAACCTATTCTATTCTAAACTAATCCTAAACTAAGCTCCATCTGCCACCTCGGGCCTTCTTAACGAACGTCCTACGGGTACAAAATACTTCAGGGCATTCCCCGAATAAATCAATACAAATCCCTCGAGGCATTCCCCGGCCAAATGAATACATTTTTAGTGCCAGAAAATCAAACCATTCAACAAAATTTCAAACATTCCACGGAATTTTCAACAAACAACCAAAGCCACAAATTCTAAACTTTGCCTACCCAACCTATGTTTGCCTAAACCAATCAACCTATCATGATACTATCAAGTTCAATTAACATTAATGAATCAAAACGACAATATGCACTTTATCAACTTTCAACTCCCATCCCAATTTCATTTACCTCAAACGAATTCAAGTCATTATCAACCAATTAACCAATTCAAGTGACCAATTAATCAACATTCATGATCCGAACAACACCAAATCAAACAAAGCAAGATCCACACATTATCAATTCACCACATAAGGCATCAAACAATCAAAATTAATCAAAAAATGGGATGAGAAATAGACCTCAATTTTATTCCGAACACTTAGCAATGGATTCGGAGTTCACGAATCAAGACCTCGATTCAACGAACTCAACATGGACCTGACAACTCAATCAAACCCAAAGAAACGAACATACCCAAAAGACCAACGATTCAAACTAAAATTTGCGGACTGTTTTGACCTCAGGTTCCGCTACTTACCGTAGCTCACGAACTAGACCTCATCGAACCTCAACCAAACGGCCAAAATTGAGTCAAATTTCACCTCGAATTAGAGATTTCAACCCCGAGATCTGTTCTACCCAAACCCGATGGTTTTCCCGATGAGTTTTTGGAGTTGGGATCGATTAACCGACTATTTTTTATTGTTGTTTCAATGTTTTGGGATGGGATAGGACTGACAGCTTAACCGAAGCTCCGGCAAGCTCCGCGGTAGCTGGAATCAAGAATGCGACTGACGGCGACGAAATTTTCTGGTGAAAACTCGTCCAAATTTCCTTTTGCATATTTCTTCCTTGTTTTTTCTCTAATCTCTCCCTCCCTGATCTCTTTTTTTCTCAAATCTCTCCCACCTCGATCTCTTTATCTCTCTTTCTCCGTTACTCTCTCTCTCATCGAGACTCTACCTCTCAAATATTTTGACTGGTGTGTGCCATTTTTGGGTGCATCTGATGGGATTCAAAAAAGAAAAAGAAAAATGATCAAGATGATGAAGTTTTGGTCTGTGTATATGTATATCTTGCTGTGTATTGTGAGGATGAGTGTTGTCAATTGTTATTCTGAGAGGGTTCTCTTTCGTCCAGAGCTGTTTATATGCCTATGGTGTATATATGTGATGGTATATTGTAGAAGGTGTGAGTGGGATTTCCTGTGAGAGAATCTGTGAGTGCCCCCCCTCCCCTCCCCTTTTGGAATTCTGTATATATAGAATTGGCAAAAACATGTAAAGAAAGCTAGGTAGGGGGAGGGGGTCACATGAGGTAATGGTGAAGGGGTGTGGGGGTGATGATGTGTAGTCAAATTTTAATAGGGAGGGTTGTTAATTTGTTAGTAAGAGAATCTTGAGGATTAGGTTGGTTAGGCATTTGTTAATTTTTGTGGGGTATAATCACATGGATGAGGGTGTGTGGTAAAGTGAGCTAAAATGAATAAAATTGAACTTGAGAGGGACAAAATTAGGTGTCTATAGCATGACCCCTTTGAATGTAAACACGAAGTGTTTTCTGACAAAGAAGTAGACAACGAGATAGAATTTTGTGCCGACCATTATTCAAAAAGAATGAAACAGAAGGAAGGAGGGAAACTAAGTCTTGAATTTGGACATCATATTTATCCCTAGTTATGAGGGAATCAAGTCACAGGTATCCCCAAGGACTGAAAGAAGAGGGACTATACCGAGTTGGAGAGTCGAGCGAGGTTCTGTCGAGGTTCCAGTCCGCAGCTCTGTTATTTCATAAAAAATGAAAATTATAAGTTAAAACATAAATGAAATTACAAAAATCCTATCTGTGCAGCTTTTTTTGGACTCTTGACTTGAATTTCATCACCCTGTTCTTCAGGCGAGCGCCTGAATTGCAATTTCTTCAACTTTTGCTTGGTTTTCAACTTCTTCACCCTGTTCTTCAGGCGGGCTCCTGACTTGTTTTTTTCAACTGTTGACTTTCAATTTTCTTCCTCTTGTTGCTTGACTTTCAACTTCTTCACCATGTTGCTTGACTTTTTATTTATTCGCCACGTTCTTCAGGCTGGCTCCTGAAATCACATCAAACTAAAAAGAAAATTATCCCAAACAAAGATTGTATAAAAAGATCATTTGCTAGAAAAGTGAAGTTCCAAACAACAAGAATTAAATTTTGCCCCAGTTTATCATCAAAGGACTTTTGTAAAAGTCACATCATTATAGGAATTAAGGAGAATGACGCGCCTAAAAGGTACGTCTTATAGGAATCAAAGGGAATGACTTGACTAACAGGTACGTCTTTTAGAAGTCAAGGGGAATAAATCAACTAAAAGGTACATCTTATAGGAATCAGGGGAATGACTCGACTAAAAGGTACGTCTTCTAGGAGTCAAGGGAAATGACTCGACTAAAAGGTACGTCTTATAGGGGTAAAGGAGAATGACTCAACTAAAAGGTACGTCTTCTAGGGGTCAAGGGGAATGACTCGACTAAAAGGTACGTCTTATAGGAATCAAAGAGAATAACTAGACTAAAAGGTACGTCTTATAGGGGTAAAGGGGAATGACTCGACTAAAAGGTACGTCTTCTAGGGGTCAAGGGGAATGACTCGACTAAAAAGTACGTCTTATAGGAATCAAAGGGAATGAATCGAATAAAAGGTACGTCTTCTAGGAGTCAAGGGGAATGACTTGACTAAAAGGTACGTTTTCTAAGGGTCAAGGGGAATGACTCAACTAAAAGGTACGTCTTATAGGAATCAAAGGGAATGACTCAACTAAAAGGTAAGTCTTATAGGGGTAAAGAGGAATGACTCGACTAAAAGGTACATCTTCTAGGGATCAAGGAGAATGACTCGACTAAAAGGTACGTCTTATAGGAATCAAAGAGAATGACTCGAATAAAAGGTACGTCTTCTAGGGGTCAAGGGGAATGACTCAACTAAAAGGTACGTCTTCTAGGGGTCAAGGGGAATGACTCAACTAAAAAGTATGTCTTATAGGAATCAAAGGGAATGACTCGACTAAAAGGTATATCTTATAGGGGTCAAGGGGAATGACTCGACTAAAAGGTACGTCTTATAGAAATCAAAGGGAATGACTCGACGAAAAGGTACGTCTTCTAGGGGTCAAGGGGAATAACTCAACTAAAAGGTACGTCTTCTAGGGGTCAAGGGGAATGACTCGACTAAAAGTTACGTCTTATAGGAATCAAAGGGAATGACTCAACTAGAAGGTACGTCTCCTAGGAGTGAATTTTCAATTTAAGAAGTGTATCACCTAGCAAATGAAAACTGAAATTCCTGTACAAGAAAGTGTCTCCGAGGGATATAGGATGATGATTTTTTACCATGATTTGATTATTCTGCATTTGTAGAAATGAGGTATTGCAATCCTTGATATTTATGCTCTGAAGTCCTTGCTTTGAAGGTAATATATTTCCTGTTTCATCAAAGAAAACTTGTGAGTTTAAAACATGGTGGCTGGTTTGTGGATTTAGCTTTCGCGGCGATCGCTCTTGCCCTCGTCCCATTTAAAATTGCTTCCAACCATTAGCATATATCATTGACTTGTTGAATCATTGACCCGAACTCAGATTATTAAGAGTGACTAAAACAAACACAGTATCTCTGCTTTGCCATGCTTCTCAGATAGACCCTTTGAACCTTGGTATTTCCATGAGTTCCCTGACTTCTCTGTTGACAAAACTTTCTACATTCCCTTTTTTGGCTCACAATCATGGCTCTTTCATGTGTTATATTTTGTCTTGCTTTGTGCAATTAAAGAAGCTGGTAGCCAGTTTTGAAATTTTTTTTTCACTTATTTTGACACGGACTTGACTCAAAGACAAGAAACGAAAAAAAATGACAATTTTTGTTTGGATAACTGACTCAAGAAAGATAAAATAAAAATAAAGAGAAGAAAGTAAAGACAATGAATGTCCCCTTTTGAAACAAAGAAACGAAAAATTCATCTAAAAATGACAGTCAACACTAATGATTATGCCATGCATTTTGGATTAAGCAGCTTGATCTTTTCATCTAAACTTTCTACCCATTGTTGTTGAGTTAATGGCCTTAAAACTGAGTTTCTTCCTTAGGTCAATTGCATTTAAGACCTCATTCAGCTAGTGGCGCCTTAAAGGGTTTTCGCCAACAAGCTTTTTTCTTTCTCTCAGCTCACCATTACCTTATGGTGTCTGTAAGGGTTTTCCATTAATAAGACTCTCTTATCTTCGTTTCCTTTAACTCACAGTTGTCTTATGGTGCCCGTGAGAGTTTTCACCGATAAGACTCTCTTATTTTTATCTTTTTCAACTTACCATATCCTTATGGTGCTCGTGAGGGTTTTCACCAATGAAACTCTTTCATTTTTACTTCTCTCCTGATTCCCTATGCTAAGGAAGACAAGTAGTTCCCAAAATGTGTCATCATATCCCTTGCATGCTTAGCCTTAACATCCTCAAAGATTGATCTGAAGGTCTTTCTTTGGTTGTAATTTTACTTTTGGATAGGGTTAGAAAAAAAGGATAGCATGGGGCCCAAACGACACTTGAAGTGGGGTAGGACTTATAACTTTTGGAATCGACTCAAACAATGAGGATTAACTCATGCCCCAGTTTCTTTTAATTGGGTGACTCTAAATTGTTTATTTGGTTGGATCGAGCCCTTAGTAGGGAAGCCTACATATCTCACCCCCGAGAGAGGAGAATCAGGTCATGCATAGTTCTGGCAGCTTGTTCTTTTGATTGATTCTGATTTTTTTTCTCTTTTCTCTTTGGAATTTTTTTTTCTGACCCAATTTTTGACACTCTTCTCTTTTCTTTCCTTTTGGACACACATTTTTTTTTCGACACATTTCTTTTGAGTTTTACTAACTCTATCTTGATTCATAAAGATGGGTATGAAAGAAAAGAGGATTAAATCTCAAATGGGGTAAACAAAGGATGACACAATGTTTTGATAGTAGAATGAAATGTCTTCGTCATATCAATCCTTAAAAATGCAAATACATATCATGCAATATGGAAGTGAAAGATGAAAGATCATTTGTGACATTTTTTGCAGCATTAACTTTGACTGAGTCTGTGCATCACTATTTCTTCTGCGCTTTTCTAGCATACAACTCCACTTTTGTTACATATTCCTCACATTGAATGACTCGTGATTTTGTGGAGCTGATTTTCGTTCTGTTCACGCAGCCACTATTTGACCTAATTAAGACATGTCTTTTAATTGATGACCGGGTTATTCTTGTGATTCTCAAAATAAGTGCCTTAATTTTCAAAGAAGGATTCAACTTGTCACCAAATGTCTCAGCACTCTACCTATTTCCTCAGATATTTTTTCTAACTTTAGCCCTCTGATTCAATGTTTCATGGTTAAGTTGGATTTTAAAATCTGGCTGAAAATTTTGCTAGCATGTCATATCAGTAGAATCAACATAAAATGTACTGTATAAAGAAAACAAACAAACAACACATATTTAAACACAAAGGGAAAGGGACAATTCATTTAGTTGAAATAAAAGTTAGAAGAGTTTGAACATAAACGACAAAGGGACAAAAGAAAATAGATCCCGAACTACAACCCTGAAATAATTTAGAAAACAGAAAAGAAGACAAAACAAACTACCAAACCTCTTCCTAGTAAGGAAAGGGGTGACTTCTCAATTGCTCAGCTTGACGACTTAGCCACTGGTTTGCATATCAGCATGACTAGAACTTCCCTCACTGTCAACGTTCTGCACCATAATTAATCCATCTTGAATCATCTTTTTAATTTCTCTTTTCAAATCTCGATAATCTTCAATACTATGACCCTGAGCATCAGAATGATACGCATATCGTATATTAGGATCAAAATTTCTTGAATGCCGATTAAGAGTGCACCTAAGGAGAGGAGTGATCATGCCTCATTGTACCAATCTCTGAAATAAACTGGCATACGACTCTCCAATTGGTGTGAAGCTATTTCTTGACTTTTGCCTTATTTCATCATTTGACTTAGATAGAAAATCGGGCTTAGAAGGGTTTTGGTATGTTTGTGGAGTTAGAGGATGACTCTGAGGAGTTGGTGTGTTCCACTGTAGGTAAGATGGGGGTTGAATATAAGGTTGTGCGTTACATACTGGGTATGGAGGTGGAGGAGCAGAGTATAATGGATTTTGGGAGTGATTATGTGGAGCTTGGGCGTGAACTTGGGTTTGTGCTTGAGAGTAACTACGACGGGGTCTTCTTGACCGTTCTCGCTGTCCAACTACAATAGCAGATGCATCTTCCTCATTCTTTATCTCCCCAACACTTCCTGAACCCTTTTGAATTGCTTGAGTAGTCGTTTTCAATGTTGTAAGACTAACAATGCGACCAACCTTAATTCCATCCTCTATCATCTCTCCCATTTTGAGGACCTCAATAAATGGCTTGCCTAATGCAGGTAAAAAGTGTTGATAATATGTTTCATCCTGCGCTTGAATAAACACCTCCATTATCTTGCTTTCTTTTATTGGCGGTTTTACCCTAGATGCTTGTTCACGCCATCTGATCGCGTACTCCCTGAAACTCTCAATATTCTTCTTCTTCATACTGGTTAGGGATTTTTCATCAAGGATCAATTCCCTATTATATAGAAATTGTTGCACAAATTCATTAGCTAAATCATCTCAACTATTCCACCTATCAATATCCTGATCAACAAACCACTCTGAGGCTAGACCCGAAAGACTCTCACCACAGTAAGCCATGAGCAGTTCTTCTTTGCCTTCGACACCTCTTAGTTGGTTACAATAACGTATCAAATGCGCCACCGGATCCCCGTGTCCATCATACTTCTAAAACTTTGGCATCTTAAAATCGAAAGGGAGATGAACACCTGAAAACATGCACAAATCTTTATATGAGACACTTTTGTACCCCCCAGGCCCTTGGAGACTCTTCATAGCCAGTTCCAAACTTCTCAATTTTTTGGTCATTTCTTCTTGTTCGTCTTCATAACAGGCTTTTTGGCATTAAGAGAAAATTCAGGCGGATGAGTGTATCCATAAGGATTAGTCGACTTAAATGTGGGCTCAATAGCATGATATTGATCAGCAAAAATATTCAATACGGGCTCTCTCGCAGCTTAGGGAGGCACAACTTATGGACAAACCTCAAAAGTAGGAGCTTTGGGTGGGGGTGGTGCTGCAAAAACATGAACGGTGGGTGGAGCCGAGCATGTGGTAGCTTTGTGTTGAGGAGTGAGGAAATAAATATTGGAAGTGTTTGGATAGTGTTTCCCCGGAGCAGGTCCTGATGCATGTAGTGGTGTGTCAACAAAAATAGGAAACTGTGTATGTGACACTGGAGACAAGCTAGAAAGATATTCCATATTATCAGCGGGAAATGGAGGAGGTGGCAACCCATTAGCCCAAGCTCGATGCATTTCTATCATTTGTTGCCTTAATTTTCAAATCTCTTCATTAGCTCTTAAATTCTCATTGCCCGAACTCCCTATTTGATCAGTGACAACAAACTCGATATCCTTGTTGGCCATAATTTTCTCTGTGACTTGGTGATAAATCTCTTCATTAGCTCTTAAATTCTCATTGCCCGAACTCCCTATTTGATCAGTGACAATAAACTCGATATCCTTGTTGGCCATAACTTTCTCTGTGACTTGGTGATACAAGACAAACAAGGGAAAGCACAAAACATACCCCAAACAGTCCACAAATTCAAGAAAAAACATGGACCAAAAGGGGACCTCACTCGGATTCGACAAGTATAACAAGAATACAAGAAACAAGGGTGTATTTGACACCCAAAAATATCCAACAACACAATAATAACGAGATGAACAAGATAACAACAAGGATAACCAGATTCGGATTCCACAACAACAAGATATAACGTTACAAGATTAAAAAAGACAAAGGGATAAATAGTGAGACATAAACTACTATAATGACTAAGAACCTAAGTGTAGATGACACACAAAGACCCTTAATGATGATAGTAGGAAAACCTACACTCTTCAAAGAGACACAAGAGAGGACCTCAATCCTTCAAACACCCCAAGTTCCAAGCAAACAAATAACAAAAGAGATTTCACCCTAATGTTGTAACCTAGTTTCGATCAAGCCTCACAAGAGAGAGAACTTGAGGGTTTCAAGTGTGTTATACCATTTTCAACATTCAAAAAATAAGTGAATAAACCCTAACATGTTCCTTATATATTACAAAACAAATAGAAGTTAAAATAATCAAAAAGGCCCTTCAAGAATGGGCTGCCCCTCTAGTGTATGGAGTGGACTGTTTTACTGTGTATTTGGGCCTTTAATTACACTTCTCTTTCACATACACTTGGTTGCTTTCAATGCACACCCACATAAGTCTATTTCCATGATTATTCTCGTGTCATCCTCTCCATCTTGAGAAGAATTTGCCCACAAATTCATGGCTTCACTTCATTTAATTGGCCACTTAAAAAAAATACTCAAAACAATCCGCAAAACATGAAGAACCCGAGAGCTCAATATGAACAAGTCTCAGCCAACATCTTCATTTTGAACCTCGTCTTCCTCTCAATCTTGAGACTTGGCTTCAATCTTATCCGACTCAAGTCTCTTTCGATCATATAAGCATCATCATAGACTCCAAATACTTCGTGTCCCTTTCTTCCATACTCCTCTATATGGACATATCAATTTTGGAGAAGTGGAGTTTTGGTTGTGGGGGATATTTTGGTAATGTGGAGCTTCGTTTGTGGAGCTTGGATGGGAGGGAATGGGCCTCCAATTCCTTCTTGTGGGACTTGATCAACTTATGGGAGAAGTGATCTACCTTGTTCTCGATTTTGAGGGTAATTAGTAACTTGGCTCATGGCATTTTGTGGAGAACTTAGTGGGTTGACTTTTGTAGGCAAAGTCTCGGGGGAAATGGTATGGAAGGGTTTGGTCATGACCACTTGAAGAAATATGGAGTCGAGGGGTAGAATCACGAGAGTTTCTTCGACTCTCTATTTGATCCAACCTCTCATTCATAGTAGACATCTCTCCTCGGATTGAGGACATAGTCATGAGCATACTTTCCATTCCTTGGTTGATAGTTTCAAGTCTTTCCAAGATAGCACCAAGATCATTGTTGTCTATTGTAGCCAAGAAGTTACCTACAAAACAATAAACAAGTTAATTGTTAAAGAATGGTCCTCACACTCTCTCTTTAATCCTTTGTCCCTCGGATTTTCTCACTTTTGATCTCACAATTGTTATAAGTATGCTTGTAATCCGTGAGATGTTGAGAGGTGAAACGAGTGTGTACGATGACTCAAAAGAATAAAAACACACAAAAGAACGTAAACACGGAAAAAATGGTTTCAAAACCAACTCACAATCTAGTAAATTGTCACTAGTTTGTAAGTTAGTATTGGAATCAACAAACGAAACTAATGAGACAACAAAATGAAACTAAAAGATCACAATTTGAGCTTAAAATTTTTGTGTGAACAGTAAGTTGGGTGACGTGGCAGCACACTATTGGTCACGGCCCCACAATTAGTCACTAGTTGAAGTTTACAAACTTTAGTTACTATGTAATGGAAATAATTGGTTTTGGAGGGAAAGTATATGTCTTGAACCTCATTTAAGTCTAATCTTCAAAAGGCAAGACTTGACTTTGTATAATTCCCACAAAACAAGATCTCTTGAAACAAGGAAAAGTGGTTGAAAAGTAGATGTCAAGTCAAGGAAGTGATGGCTCAAGTCTTCTCACAAACAACTTTACAATTTGTAGGTTCACCTTTTTGAATCTATATTACACTTTTGGTAGTCTTAAGTTGTAAGATGAGATGAAGAAAAAGATGAACACCACAAAAATCCTTCAATAACAACAAAAATATTCACGAATTCAAGACCCAACCGGCCACAACAAGTCACAAATTCTCGCCCTAGGTCCTTGTTCACAACACAACTTTAACAAGTTCAAGCTCAAATATAGATCTAGACACCTTTTAGTGTTAGTGAATCACGTAACTAACACAAGAAACAACAATACACACCAAAGGACTACTAGATCTAGCCACTACAAGCAACCTCGGCCAAGATGGACAACAAGAACAACACTTTCAAGGTAAAGAACAACAAGAACACCCAAGTTTTTTTTTCTTAGCAAGAAAGCCCAAGATTGGTATTGTAAGAACAACACTAAAGATGGATTTGATACCAAATGATACAAGACAAACAAGGGAAAGCACAAAACATACCCCAAACAGTCCACAAATTCAAGAAAGAACGTGGACCAAAAGGGGACCTCACTCAGATTCGACAAGTATAACAAGAATACAAGAAACAAGGGTGTATTTGACACCCAAAAACAGCCAACAACACAACAATAACGAGATGAACAAGATGACAACAAGAATAACCAGATTCGAATTCCACAATAACAAGATATAATGTTACAAGATTACAAAAGACAAAGGGATAAATAGTGAGACATAAACTACTATAATAACTAAGAACCTAAGTGTAGATGACACACAAAGACCCTTAATGATGATAGTAGGAACACCTACACTCTTCAAAGAGACACAAGAGAGGACCTCAATCCTTCAAGCACCCCAAGTTCCAAGAAAACAAACAACAAAATAGATTTCACCTTAATGTTATAACCTAGTTTCGGCCAAGCCTCACAAGAGAGAGAACTTGAGGGTTTCAAGTGTATTCTACCATTTTCAACATTCAAAAACTAAGTGTATAAACCCTAACATGTTCCTTATATATTATAAAACAAATAGAAGTTAAAAAGACCAAAATGGCCCTTCAAGAATGGGTTTCCCCTCTAGTGTATGGAGTGGGCTGTTTTGGTGTGTATTTGGGCCTTTAATTAAACTTCTCTTTCACATACACTTGGTTGCTTTCAATGTACACCCACATAAGTCTATTTTCGTGATTATTCTCGTATCACTTGGTGCAATATAGAGGACTAGCCAAATACCACAAATCAACTACCTTAAACTAACTGAATAAGAGATAGCAAAGGCATTAGAATTCAACACTTTTTATTCAAAACCTTTTTTTATTTTAGAAAAGATCACTGAACCCAATAAGGGCGCCTATGTATCTCATTCCCAAAAGAGGAGAATCAGGTATGCATAGTTCGTGAAGTCTTGCCAAAATGGCCAATTAAACTATTTTTCTTGAAAATTTAAGAAGAAAAGAAAATAACAAATTGTTAAAATAATTGATGAAAATCTTTTTGAATTTTTCAAGTTTAACATCCCTATACAAAATGAAACCTATGATCAAAGAAAAATCTTTTTGGATTTTTGATTTTTGAATTTCATGTGAAAATGAAACTTGAACTTATTAAAGGAAAATCTTTGTGTAGTTTTCTTTTAAAGATGTATATGAAAAACCTACTCTAAATAAAGAGTGAAGGAAATATTTTTTGAATTTTTTGAAATAAGATTCCCGAACCAACAATAGGTTGCCTACGTATCTCACATCCCGAAAGAGGAGAATCAAGGGTGCGTAGTTCGTCCAAGTTGGACAAATAAGGATTAAAAAAAACTAAGACTTGACTTGAAAGAAGCGATTACAGAAGGACGATGAAAATAAAATCTTTTGGGTTTTCAATTAGACACTTCATGCAAAACTGACACCAACAACTATGAAAGAGAAAAAAAAAATTGGTATTTTCATTATATAAAATGTACAAAACTTCTACCATTTTTTCTGATTTGTTCTTTTATAAAAACTTCTATGAATGAAAAATCTTTTTAGAATTTTTGAATTGTGAATGCATGGTAAAGGAAACTCTTTTTGATGTTTTTGAGAAAATGAGTGCAAAAGGTAAAAAAAAAAAATCTTTTTGAATTTTTGGATTGTGAAAGAAAAATCAAAAGCCATAAAGAACTCTAAAAACATACGAAACTCTTTTTTTTCTTTTAAACTCACCTTTTTTCTATTTTTTTCAACATTTCTTGCCTACGCACTTTACTTCTAACATATGCTTTGCCCTAATCAGTCCGTCAAATGACCACATTACCCTCAAAGATGCAGCATTTAGCACATAAGAATGCTTTAGTGGTGAGTCTTCTACAAAGGGTCACATGGGTCCCGCTAGGTCTCAATATGATATAGATAAAAATGACTTAAAGGCTGACCTACGTTGGGATCCACTAACAAGGCTGTTCGGGGGAGCGTATGGTCGATAGTGGATTGCTTTAGCTGTTCACCTACTCCATACAACCCAATGGATCTCCCTCCTAAAATAAGGGTGACTCAACTATAGGTCATGTACACACGTATACTATGGACTTGTTGCAGAAAGAAAGACTCGGGTTATGCACATGATGCCAGATATAAAGCGGTAACACAAAGTAAAAAACTGTAAACAAAGAGCATGTAGGCACTCAACAATGATAAACAATAACATAAAACAACACAAACAAAATGTCTATACACCTATAGTGCAAAACTAAGCTGATACAACTCCAAAATAAGCTCGAATTCTGAAAAGTCCCCAGCAGAGTCGCCAGAGCTGTCACACCCCCTTTTTTTTACCAAAAAGATTGAATTTCAAGTTCGAAAAGGGTTTTTTATTATTGAGTGACAAAAGATGAAAATTTATTTCGAAAAAGAATTATTTATATTTAAACTTAGAGTCGCCACTTGACATAATTCGGTGTGCCAAGTCACCTTTGAAAAATCCTTTTCGAAATGATTTGACTCTTTAAAAAACTAGTTTACGAACAGAGATTCCGGCTAAGGAATTCTGTTGACCGAAGGGAAGGTGTTAGGCACCCCTCAATCCCGTGGTTTGACCATGGTCGCTTGGTGAGCACATTGGCTAATTTGATATTACAAATATATAAACCACACAAAACACATAAATTAACCAATCAAACACACGAAACAAAACAAATTCAAAATAGATTGTTGAGTCTAATTATACAATCCCGAATAATGAGAAATACGAAAATGTAAACCTATTCTATTCTAAACTAATCCTAAACTAAGCTCCACCCGCCGCCTCGGGCCTTCTTCACGAACGTCCTACGGGTACAAGATACTTCAGGGCATTCCCTGGATAAATCAATACAAATTCCCCGAGGCATTCCCCGACCAAATGAATACATTTTTAGTGCCAGAAAATCAAACCATTCAACAAAATTTCAAACATTCCACGGAATTTTCAACAAACAACCAAAGCCACAAATTTTAAGCTTTGCCTACCCAACTTATGTTTGCCTAAACCAATCGACTTATCATGATACTATCAAGTTCAATTAACATTAATGAATCAAAACGACAATATGCACTTTATCAACTTTCAACTCCCGTCCCAATTTCATTTACCTCAAACGAATTCAAGTCATTATCAACCAATTAACCAATTCAAGTGACCAATTAATCAACATTCATGGTCCGAACAACACCAAATCAAATAAAGCAAGTTCCACACATTATCAATTCACCACATAAGGCATCAAACGATAAAGATTAATCGAAAAATGGGATGAGAAATAGACCTCAATTTTATTCCAAACACTTAGCAATGGATTCGGAGCTCACGAATCAAGACCTCGATTCAACGAACTCAACATGGACCCGACAACTCAATCAAACCTAAAGAAACAAACATACCCAAAAGACCAACGATTCAAATTGAAATTTACGGACTGTTTTGACCTCAGGTTCCTCTACTTACCGGAGCTCATGAAATGGACCTCATTGAACCTCAACCAAACGGCCAAAATCGAGTCAAATATCACCTCAAATTGGAGATTTCAACCCCGAGATCTGTTCTACCCAAACTCGATGGTTTTTTCGATGAGTTTTTGGAGTTGGGATCGATTAACCGACTATTTTTTGTTGTTGTTTCAACGTTTTGGGATGGTATAGGACTAAAAGCTTCACCGGAGCTCCGACAAGCTTAGCGGTAGCTGGAATCAAGAACGCGACTGGCAGCGACGAAGTTTTCCGGTGAAAACTCGTCCAAATTTCCTTTCGCACATTTCTTCCTTGTTTTTTCTCTAATATCTTCCTTCCTGATCTCTATTTTTCTCAAATCTCTCCTACCTCGATCTTGTTCTCTCTCTTTCTCCATTGCTCTCTCTCTCTTTAGGACTCTCTCTCTCAAATATTTTGACTGGTGTGTGCCATTTTTTGGTGCATCTGATGGGATTCAAACAAGAAAAAGAAAAATGATCAAGATGATGAAGTTTTGGTTTGTTTATATGTGTATCTTGTTATGTGTTGTGAGGATGAGTGTTGTCAATTGTTATTCTAAGAGGGTTCTCTTTTATCCAAAGCTGTTTATATGCCTATGGTGTATATATGTGATGGTATATTGTAGAAGGTGTGAGTGGAATTTCCTGTGAGAGAATCTGTGAGTGCCCCCCCCCCCCCCCTTTTTTGAATTTTGTATATATAGAATTGGCAAAAACATGTAAAGAAAGCTAGGTAGGTGGAGGGGGTCTCATGAGGTAATGGTGAAGGGGTGTGGGGGTGATGATGTATTGTCAACTTTTAATAAGGAGGGTTGTTAATTTGTTATTAAGAGAATCTTGAGGATTAGGTTGGTTAGGCATTTGTTATTTTTTGTATTTTCTGTGGGGTATAATCACATGGATGAGGGTGTGTGATAAAGTGAGCTAAAAAGGAATAAAATTGGACTTGGAAAGAACAAAATTAGGTGTCTACAATATCCCAGGTGATTTTTAGAATTATCATTCGGATGCTTGTTATGTATATTTGATGTGCACTCGTAGTTTGATGACCTTGTCGATAGATTAAAAAGTTCAAAAGTGACTATTAATTAAGCTATTCCTAATACTTGGATGACTCTTTTGAGGAATTAACTCAATTTGCTAGCTTGTTTTACTTTGGGGTTTAGAGAAGTCATTTAATTTATGAATGTGATTGATTTATTTAAGGTCGCACTAGAACATATCATCAATCCCAGCTTCTTTTCTAAGGCTGTAATTGTAATGCCCTTACGGTCATTTTCCTGTACTTTTATATAATTTTAGTACTATCTAAATGTATCGTAAATTATTTAATTTAATTTGGCATTTGGTTGAAATATAATTTAGTATCCATCTAGAATATTTTCGATATAGGTAAAAATATTTAAGTGATGATATATTTATATCACTTTATAATAGATTTTTATGATTTATTAATATTTTAAGCGGAGATAGTAATTTTAGAAATGTTAAACTATTATTATTATATAATAGAGGTTTTGTTAGAAATAATTTTATATTAATTTTGATATATTCAACATATTGTAATTATTTTACTATGAATTTATACAATACCTAAATATATACGCAATGTAGAGAAATTATTAATGTGGCAATATCACCACACACGTGGGAAATGGGAAATGATAGACCACATGTTGCTGTCACTTGTCTTCAAACCTTAGGCCACTATATGGTAGCATCTGACCTTTTTAAAAGTGAAAAAAAATGTAGTTAATATAAAAATAATCCTAAACTTCACACCAAATTATAACTTTGACCTTAAACTTTGACAGTGCATAAATATGACCTTTAACTATTCAAAACTGTACAAATATGACCTCCAATCCTACGTGGCAAAACGCATGTTCAACACGTAAAATTGGGCGCGTCCAACTTAAAATCTAAGGGCATAATACATAAATATAACCTTAAACTTTGATGGTGCACAAATATGACCTTTAAATGTTTAAAATTGCATAAATATGACTTTAAATGACTCTTCACTAGTATTTTTTCATTATTTTTGGCTCAAATATGAAAATGGCATCTAATTTCTTTTGTCATTGCGGAAAAAGAGTAATATTGAAGATTTATTAATTAGGCGGGTCAGCCTCACATGAAAAAATCGAACGGGTATGTATATTATTATAAAGCAGAGGATGAATTTAAGTTATATAATATATCTAAATATTATTTATTTAAATATTAAATTAAATATGAAACTATACTAATAATAAAAAAATTATAGTTTTAATAAAACGTTATTAAATTAATATTATTAAGGATAGTAGTAGTATACTAAATTAACGCTATCAAATTAACGTAATTAAAATGTTATGAATTTAACGTTATTAAAACGTTATTAAATTAACGAGGGGAGGACCTACGTGGTTACCATGGGGTTCACCCGAATTCCCTCGGTAAAAAAATTACGTTGTATATATAAGATAGAAAATGTGTATTTTTTTACGTTTATTAATGTTGAACCACATGAAATAAGGCACTTAGATAGCCCAGTGGTGTTATTTGCTCTTCTTGGGCGCTTCCTTCAGCCTACTGTGCGGGTTCGATCCCTGCTAGTGGCTGTTTTATTTTAATTAAAAAAAGTTAGGTGCTGCTACTATAGAAATAAATAAAAAAATTATTATAACAATAATAATAATTAAAAAAAAAAAACGACGTCGTATTAACACAAAAAGAAAAACTTTGATAGTGCACAAATATGACCTTTAACTATTCAAAACTGCACAAATATGAACTCTCTCCAAGTCAGCCCTTTTAACGACGTGGGACAGTGTGATTGGATTACCTTTCCACGTAGGCGCGAGTGAGACTCACGCATGGGGTTGCAAAATCGGAGGACATATTTGTTCAGGTTTTGAATAGTTAAAGGTCTTATTTGTGCACTATCAAATTTTAAGGTCAAAGTTTTTGGTGTCAAGTTTAGGGTCATTTTTATGTATTAACTCAAAAAAGAGTGAACTTTCATTCACTGCTTGTATACATATACACGTCCATAGCTATATCTTCCGATATATTTGGCCCTTCTCGGTTTGTTTCCCTTTTTTTTAAAGAAAATTAGTTAGAGTTCTTGGTTAGCTTTACCAAGTTCATATAAGTTAAGGGACGTTGTGGAATATATTATTTTGATGTCATTCAAATTCGAGTTCTAGCGGGATATTATTTGGAGATTTCGTGGAAAGATATTATAGCTTTGGCGTTCAGGTAGGTTAGGTTTACCCTGCCTTTAGATTGAGCTTATTTACTGAAATTGTAAACTATTATGCTAGCATTGGATAAGCGTTTGTAGATGTGTATTATTTGATTTATATAAATTGTCTTATTTATCCGGATTAGGACCCTGTTCTAGTAAATATTGAAATATTAGCTTTTAATATAGAGTTAATACATAAAAATGACCCCAAACTTGACACCAAATTATAACTTTGACCTTAAACTTTGATAGTGCACAAATAGGACCTTTAACTATTCAAAACCTGAAAAAATATGACCTCCGATTTTGCAACCCCATGCGTGAGTCTCACTCGCACCTACATGAAAAGATAATCCAATCACACGGTGTCATGTCGTTAAAAGGGCTGACTTGGAGAGAGGTCATATTTGTGCAGTTTTGAATAGTTAAAGGTCATATTTATGCACTGTCAAAGTTTTACTTTTTGTGTTAAAACGACGTCGTTTTTATTATTATTGTTGTTGTTGTTGTTAATAATAATTTTTTTATTTATTTCTATAGTAGCAGTACCTCACTTTTTTTTAATTTTAAAAAAATATTATTATTTTATTTATTTCTATAGTAGCAGCACCTAACTTTTTTTAATTAAAAAAAAAATAGTCACTAGCAGGGATCGAACCCGCACAATAGGCTGAAGGAAGCGCCCAAGAAGAGCAATAATACCATTGGGCTATGTAAGTGCCTTGTTTCATGTGGTTCAACATTAATATAGTACATAAATATACATTTTCTATCTTATATAGATACAACGTAACTTTTTTATCGAGGGGGTTCGGGTGAACCCCATGGCAACCACGTAGGTCCGTCCCTCGTTAATTTAATAACGTTTTAATAACGTTAATTTAATAAAATTTTAATTACATTAATTTGATAACGTTAATTTAATATACTACTACTACTATCCTTAATAACATTAATTTAATAACGTTTTATTAAAACTATAATTTTTTATTATTAGTATAGTTTCATCTTTAATTTAATATTTAAATAAATAATATTTAGCTACATTATATAACTTAAATTCGTCCTTTGTTTTATAATACATATACATACTCGCTTGATTTTTTCATATGAAGCTGACCCGCCTAATTAATAAATCTTCAATATTACTCTTTTTTTGCAATGACAAAAGAAATTAGATGTCATTTTCATCTTTGAGACGAAAATAATGAAAAAATAATAGTGAAAAGTCATTTAAAGGTCATATTTGTGCAGTTTTGAATAGTTAAAGGTCATATTTGTGCACTGTCAAAGTTTAAGGTCATATTTATGTATTATGCCCTTAGATTTTAACCTGGACACGTCCAGTTTTGCATGTTGAACACGCGTTTTGACACGTAGGATTGGAGGTCATATTTGTGCAGTTTTGAGTAGTTAAAGGTCATATTTGTGCATTTTCAAAGTTTAAGGTCAAAGTTATAATTTGGTGTTAAGTTTAGGGTCATGTTTATGTATTAACTCTTTAATATAATATAGCATCTATAACTTTAGGACATAAAACTAAAATGCAAAATCTTAAATTTATCCCTTTTTAATTTAAATTGGCGGATGATTATTTAGACGTTGACATTGTTATGATATGGTATGGATTTTAATATTGCCGTTGGGTATGGTTACTATGAGTTCTGGTTCAAGTCTGGCATTTGATTATTATTGTTACTGAGTTTCGGTTCGAGTCCGACGTTTAATTATTATTGTTACTATGAGTTTTGATTCGAGTTCGGCATTTGATTATTATTGTTACAATGAGTTCTGGTTTGATTCCGGCATTTGATTATTATTGTTACTATGAGTTCCGATTCGAGTCCGACATTTGATTACTGTTGTTACTAGGCAAAATGGCCTTCTAGACCTCTGTACTATATCGGTTTTGTAAGTTGGACACTTCTGTTTACATGTTTGTCATCTGGACCCCTAAACCCACTAAAAAGCAATATTTTAAACACTTTTTTTGTGAGTGTAATACACTCTCCCACGTTAGCTGTCATATCAGCTGCCACATGTGCCACGCTATCTTCCACGTCATTTTTATATATAATAAATAAATAAACAAACAAAAAAACAAAACAACCCCTACCCCTTTTTTCTCTCTTCCTCTCTTTCTTTCCTTTTCTGGTTCTTTCTCTCTTTTTCTTCTTCTTTCTTTTTCTTAATCTTCTTCCTTCTCTTCTCATTCTTCTTTTTCTTTTATCATCTTTCTCTTCTTATTCTTCTTGCTCTACGGGAAATTAAAAAGTGAGGGCCAAAAAATTTAATAAGTATGAAAAGAAGAAATGTTTAGAGATTTTTGTGATTTGGGTAATTTAAGAAACTTGAAATTCAATGTAAACACTCAATTTTTATGCTTTCTTTGAATTTTTTGTGATTTGGGTAATTTGAGAAACTTGAAATTCAATATAAAAATACAATTTTTGTGCTTTTTTTTGAAATTTTTGTTATTTGAACAATTCAAGAAAATTAAAAATTATTGAATTGAGTTACTTTTGTGAATCAGTGTCTTTGTGAATAGAGGTTTCTTTGCTTGGGAACTGGTGGGGCGGCGGGGGAGAGGCCTGGGGTGTGTGGGAAGGGGCTGGGGTGGATGGAGAGGGGCTGGATAGGGGGGAGGCTTGGGGAAGGGGGGGGGGTTTAAGTTTTTTGAAAAATTTATTATTTTTAAAAATATTTTTAAGTTAAAAAAATATGGAGGAAAAAATAGATCTTTTTAATTATTTTTTTAATTTATTATTTTTAATTTTTTAAAAAAATTATTTTAATATAAAATTGATCAAAAATTGACCCTCACTCGCACCCCAGGCACGTGACTACACTCTTCTTATCCTAGTCGGCCATTTAATGCCATATAGACAAAGTCAACGGTCAAAGGGTTTAAAAAATAGTTTTTTAGTGGATTCAGGAGTCTAGATGACAAACATGTAAGCAAAAGTGTCCAACTTACAAAACTAACATAGTACAGGGGTCTAGAAGGTCAATTTGCCTTATTACTATGAGTTTCAAATCGAGTTCGACATCTGATTATGACTGTTGTTCCGCTGAGTTTCGGTTTGAGTCCGGCATCTGATTATGAGAGCTGTTGTATATTATATATGTGGCCTATCGTTATTACCCACTATGTCCGGTTCGAATCTGGCACGTGTCCTCTTGTTATTATCCATCACTACCGATTCGAGTCCGGTGTCTGGCCTCTCGCTACTACCCATTGATACCGGTTCAAGTCCGGTGCACATCTGGATGACTATCATGATTTATTGGGATCAACGCAGTTACAGATTATTTATGTTTATTTTTATTACTTGCTACTTGTGTGTCCCACCGGCTTATGGGGTTACGGTTGGATTAAGAGTTTTCTTCAGTGTGCCTAGCGGGCTTATGGGGGCCCAGTTAGGTTATGTTTGATTTGTCTGTAATTATTGCGTTATTTATTTTCTGATCGCTTACATTTATTCCTCTATCTCATTGGTGTAGCTTGGTAATAGTTTACTTTTCTTTCCGTTTTTACTGTTGACTTAGCTTACATCCTTGCATTGTAGTTATCTCGTTTGTGTATTGAGCTCAGTTGGCCGATGATAACTACTGAGTACCCGTTGCTTTGGTACTCATACTACACTTCTGCATCTTTTCTCCGATGTAGATCCGAGTATTAGCAGTTGTCATTGACGTGATTCCAACCTTTCAGTATTGATTCAGAGCAGGGTGAGTTTACTGTCTTCCGAGGTTGATCCTTCTCTATCTACTCTGGTTTAGTCTTTTGTACTCGAGACTGCTTGTGAATATTGGGTATATTTGGGATTTTATCTAGTACCCTGGGTATATTTTAGTAGTGGCCTTATCAGATCTTGGGAGGGATTCTTTTGTGTATTTGGTAATTTTCCTTCCCTCGTTTTAGTATATGAGATATGGTTACTTTCTGTTTGTTACTTTTTATTACTACTGCTATGATTATACGCGATCTTTTTTTATTTCTGCCTATTAGCCCGTTATCTATTATTTCGGGCTATGACTTGGCTTACCTACTAGGGTATAAGATAGGCGCTATCACGACTTAAGAAATCAGGTCGTGACAGTAATTAACCAAGAAGAAAAGAACAAAAGAAAAGAAAGAAAACAAAAAGACTTGAGTTCGCCTGGACCTTTCTCTATCATGCAATCGATCGTCTCCTCTATGTTTGTGTGGTGAAGCTTTTCTCAATAACGTGAACACATTAAAAATCAACAATATTTCGTACTACTTGTTCCCAAATAAACGCTAGTACTAGATAACTTTGCTGGTGGTATGGATACAACATATACAGCTTTAGAGTGGATAATGACAGAGCTTTTGAGGCATCCTAGAGCCATGGAAAAATTGCAGAATAAGGTGCGAGGATTAGCCCAAGGTAAAGCACAACTAACAGAGGATGATTTAGGAAACATGCACTATCTGAAAGCAGTGGTCAAAGAGACCCTCAGTCTTCAGCCACCGATTCCACTACTAGTTCCTCGAGAATCAACAAAAGACACAAAATTACTTGGCTACCATATAGCCGCTTAAAGTCAAGTCATTATCATTTATCAATGGTTAGACAATCGGAAGAGATCCTTTATCATGGGATGATCTAGAGGACTATCGACCAGAGAGATTCTTAAACAGTAATATTGATGTCAAAGAACTTAACTTTGAGTTGGTTCCCTTCGGAGCAGGAAGAAGGGGCTGTCTAGGAGCTGCTTTTGCTACTGTGACAAATGAGCTAGCATTAGCAAGGCTTGTGCATAAGTTCTAAGTTTAATTTTGCATTATCAAAAGGGATGAAACCGGATGATTTGGATATGACTGAAAAGAAGTGGCATAGAAAATCACCTTTGCTAGCCGTGGCCACTGGCCACTCCATGCTCTAGTTATTATTAGGAGTGTTTTTATCTCCATATAGCCTTAGATATTTTTCAGATCACTCATCTTAAACGCCCATATATGCCATGGAACATTGTTGCTAATAAGTTCATGATATGAAATAAGTGTACTGATCTGATCGACTCCCTTTTTAGAGTGTTTTATAATCGGCCACAAAGTTCAAGCTATTCTACATGTATATGTATATTAGTTTTTTTTTTGTTGTTGCAGCAATCTACTTATAATATGCTGTCTTTCCATTTGATATTTAACTATCCAACTAGAGCTTTTTCGCATTTAGTTCATATATGACCGATTGCAAAAGAAGAAGAAAACAAAAGAAGGCTCAACGAGCAGAGGTAGCAAAATGTGCATAGCATATAACATTGTACAACCACCAGAAAAGCAAGCCTACTTGTTTTGTGTCCTTCTAGTTGCTCTTTAGTCCATGTTTGAGAGAGGATAGAGAAGGACCAAGTTTTCAATTCCAATTACATGAAAATATCAAAATGAATCTTAGCTTTCATACACCCTTCAAAAGAGCTTCTTTGTATTTTGCAGCCGACATCCCGACTTATCTATTTGGCATTTGCTTAAATTCGAGTGAACACAAATTAAAACAGAGGGGGTATTAATTGGATAATGTCGTTGGAATGTTTTTTTTGTTTTTCTTTAATTATTCTTTAGTTCACTATAAAATCATAAAAAGGTCAGTTTGTTTTAAGTACGTTACGAAGGGAAAAAATGAAATTAAGGGTTCAACTTTAGCATTTATTCTTGATGTTTTAATAGATTTTGAAAGTTCGTCTTTGTTAGGGAAATGTTTTATTCCCAACGTGGGATTTGTCGGTCTGAATTCGGATCTAGTCCGGCTTAATATGAGTATCGAACATCGAATAGAAAAAAAAAATTGAAAGTTATTCTCCCGTTCTTAGATACTTGCCGTCTTTAATAAAAGTAGATATTTCATAATATTTATCATTTTAGAAAATAAAAAGGGGTTTAAAATATATCCAAATTTTAGCAAAAATTGTTGTAACACGCCTAAACTTTGACCTCATGGATTATTTATTAATGTATTTTAGTCACATTTATTTGTTTAGCTGGACTACTAACTCAATCAATGCAATCAATCACTAAAATATACTAATAAATAGTCTAAAAAAGATATATAATCTCTGCAAAGTTCAGGCATGTTATAATAATTTTCGCCAAAATTTGAGTCTACTTTAAGACCCTTTTCTTTCAGAAAATTAAGATATAATTAATTTTTTTTATCTTTATTATTAGTCATGTAAATATTGCGAAGTATCAAATAGAAATAAGTAATAAACAAGGTTAATACCCTTTAGTTAATGTTTTTAAGGAGCCTGCAAACTAAAATAGTCACAAATATTCAGAAACGCAGGGATTATAAGTTTACTATAAATCTATATTCTACAGTCAAAATACGATATCCTGTCTTCATATGACACGAAGGCATGTAATTCTCATATCGGTAATACCCAAAGGTTTGGGATTGAGTATCGGAAGTTATCTTTATCCATAAAAATAGAAAATAGGATTTTTATGTGAATTTCAATTAATCGATCGATAAATCAAGAAAGATGAAAATTTTAGAACTCCATAAAAAATTTTCTCCATTCATTTTTATTTGTCTAAATCTTTTAAAGAGCAATAAATAAATGATAATTTTATAATAACATTTTTTAAATATGTTTAATCATGAAAACTAAATACAAATTGGAGACAAAATTGAAGTTGTGTTTGACTATTACTATAAATTGAAGTTGTCTTTTTTTATTTTTGTATGTAATATAGAGTGAAAAAAGTGAAAACAAATTTTTCGAGTTTTTCAAATTTCAGAATTCAAACTTGAAGTTGAATTTCGTAATTTTTCAAAATTTTATGGTCAAAAACATTTTTAAAATTCAACTCCAAGAAAAAATAAATAATATTCACAATCAAACATCTACATAATATCATTTTTAAACTAAACAAATAAAATAAACACCTATTTTTAATACCATCCCTCCCTCAACTAAAAAAAAAGTAAAATCAAACAAAATTCATCCATTTATCACAATTTGACAACTTTGCCCATCCCACAATTAAATTTCAAGCCGTTCAATGAAAGAAAACATTACGACTGCCACTTAGGGGTCGTTTGATAGAGTGTATAAGAATAATACTGAATAAGACGTATTAGTAATGTCTGCATTATTTATGCAAGTATTAGTAATGCTGATATTAATTATGCGGATATTATTTCTTACACAGCGTTTGATTTTGATGTAATAAAAATAATATATATTTATATAATTTTTATAAAAACATATTTATTTACCAAAATACCCTTTCTTTGTATCTTCTCTTGAAAAAGGATAAGTAGAAATAATTATTGTAAAAAGGAAAGTAGGAAATCCGAAGACGCTCTCTACATTAACCTTAAATCAGCAGACAATGTCATCTTTCCAAATAGCCGATGAGGCGTTTTGATGAGAATTTAGAAATACCCACTGATCCAGTAATCTTCCCAAACACCCACTGGTCTAGTAATCTTCATGTCATCAAAGATGGCTATTGCTCAGAAATCAAAGATGGAAAAGGAATCACTAGTCTGTATTTGATTCCTTGCATACCCAAATCAGTAAATACATAAAAGGAATCGCAATATTTGATAGCTAAAAAATAGCGGCAATGTTGAATTAGTGAAAAGTAAGGGTGTCAAGTGGGTCGGGCTGATTCGGCCCGAACCGGCCCGGTTTGATTCGGTCTGGTGAGCCCAAAGGCTTTAGGGTACCGGGTATCGGGTCGATTTTTTTAATTTGGATCCGGCTAACTCGGTCCTGACCAAGCCCGATCCAGGTCCGCCGGTTAACCGGCCTTGCTCGGTCTGGAATTTTTTATTTTTTTTTTAATTTGGGATGTTGGGCCAAACTAGCCGTTGGCCCAACGGCTATATAGCCGTTTTTGGGTCCAAACGGCTAGTTTGGGCCCATTAATTAAAAAAAAAATACTTTTGAAATAATTTTTTAATCCCAAAAAAATTCTATAAATACCCTACATCTTCAAACCATTTTTCACACAATTTTTCACTCTCTCAAATCTCATTCTCTCTTCAATCTCAATTTTCAATTCTCAAATATTCAATATATTTAATTTCCTAAAGTGCTCACTTTTAATTTTTTATTTTGCGTTTACAAAGTACGAGTGAAAGTTTCTAAATTTGCAACCTTCGAATACTTCTAAATTTTGGTATTGTCGTTCCATCTCTTACGTTTAATTTTTATTTATTGTATTAATTGTTGAATATTTAATTTTATTATATTTGTGTATTTTGAATTTTTTTAGTTTAATTTAATGTATACTATGGATAAATTAAGAAACATCCCGGAAGCGGTAGTGGTAGTAAAAAGCGAATTACTAGTGGTAAAGGTACTTCAAGTAGTAGATATACCTGTGTGTCTTCGCCTCCGGTACCGCTTGGTACACTGAAGAAATAAGTGTAAGTGCTCACGATATGGGTTATGTAGAAGCTCAAAAAAATTATGGTATAGAAGAAGAAAATAAAGTAGATGCGGTTAATTTAGACGAAGATGATGAAAATATTGATGAGACACCCGCAGTAGGAAATGCTAACGTTAGATCTGAATCAGTTAATCTTCCTCCCCGTTCTTCCCGTGCCCCAAGACCTCGTAAAACAACTAGTATTGCATGGCAATTTTTTGAACGTATATCAGATCTGAGGTGAATGCAATATTTGTCAACAAATATATAAGCATAAAAGCGGAGGCAAGCAAGAGGGTACGTTAATGAGACATATAGGTGATGCTCACAAAAGAGAGTTAGAAATTGCACGAGGTGGTGGGGATGTTGATGGGCCAACGCAAACTAGAATGGACCTAACAACCGGTCAGGTAACGAAAAAGTATAATAAATTGAGGGACCAAGAAGAAATAGCTAAAATGGTAGCTGTGGGTTGTTTGCCTTTTAGTTTTCCTTCTTCTGATGCCTTTGTGCATTACATTCAAGCTATTTATAATCCTATGTTTAATGGTGTTCCTAGAAGTATTTGTCGATCTGATATTTTTAGACTTCATTCACAATATTATTTTTATTGATCAACATTGTTAAAAAACATTCAGTGTAGATTGTCCCTAACTTCTGATCTTGATCGTGCTGTAAATAAAAATGATTATTTAACCATTACTTGTCACTGGATAGATAGTAATTTTGTGATGCAAAAATATATTCTTGCTTTTTTATATGATGAAGATCGTAAACATACTGGAGATTTTATTGTTGATTCTATTGCTAAAGTTGTCGGATTTTATGGTATCGAAAATAAAATCGTATTTATTCCTTTTGATAATGCTTCTAACAACAAGACTGCTAAAAAAATTAAAATCTATGCTATCTCCGCCGTTGCCTGAAATTTTTCATATTAAGTGTGCATGTCATATATATAATTTAATTGTAAAAGATGGTCTTAAATTTTTTGAGCTTTATATTGAAAAAATCTGTCTTGCTATTGGTTTTATTCAAGGAAATAATCGGAGAAAAAGAATTAGAGAATTTAGAATTAAATGTCAAAAAAATGGACTTGCACCGATATTGATACCTGAGGAATTTGATATTAGATGAAATTCTACATATGTTTTTTTATAAACTTGTTATAAATATAGAGTTCCTATTACACTAGCTTTTAACCAACATTGCGGTTTATTTACTGATTCTGCTGATTGCATGCTACATGATTCTGATTGGGTTGTAATTAATGATCTTATTAAGTTTTTTTAAAAAAATTATGTAGCTACGGTTGAATTTTTTTGTGCATATTATTCTACTGTTTGTAATATTTTGGGATATATAGCCGATATTTTTGGTTTGCTTAAAGAATATAAAAATAAAAATGGTTATAAAGAAGCTGTTGATGCCATGTTTACTAAATTTAAAAAATATTTTTTTCCGATTCCCCCTATTTAATTGGTTAGTGCTATGTTAAATTCGTGCATTAAATATAATACTATGTGCCACTTTAGTACTATTATTTATGCTAACTTAGAAATAAATACTAATAATGATTCTGAATCTGAAAAAGTAGAACCTGAGTTGTGGATAGCTATGAGTGATGCGAATGAATACATAGAAAAATTATATAATCACTATGTTGATTTATTTGACTTAGCCGTACCTACAAATATCATTCAAACTGTCGCTCCTCATCCTCCCGAGGAGTCATCATCTTCTAAAAGGCCGGCACATAGTGGTTTTCCTGATTCTTTTTATGATTTACCTTGTTGGAACAGTGTTGAAGAGAGAACTTACACCTCAACTTATCGGGAAGAGTTGAAATGTTATCTTCGATCGCCACCAGAGGATCACAGACGATGGATCAACACGTTGGATTGGTGGAGGAGTAATGAAACACAATACTTCTGTGCTTTCAAGATTAGCTAGAGACATCTTGAATGTTCTAATGTCAACTGTTCATCAGAGAGCGCATTTAGTGAGGGACGACTGCAGCTTGAAGACAACCGACACTCATTGGGTAGCAATGCAATGAATGTTCTAGTTTGCCTCAGAGATTAGATTAGAGTGGAAAGAAGAGACCAAGGAATGAAACCGGAGTCGAGCGACGAGCTGAAACTTGAAGAAATTATGTCTTCACAGGAGAACTCAGCAGAATAAAGTCCAATGCATAGTTTTACCCCTGTTGACTTTGACTATCCTATGCAAGTTCCCGTTAATATTAGCATGAATGAGTTGGAAAAAATGATGCATAATTTGTAGATTTTTCATTCATGTAAATTATAAATTTTGGATCATTTCGCAAATCGCAATCAATAAAATTCAACATTCATTCACTCCTCCTTAGTCCTTACTTTATAATTTTTTTCATTTAATGATTTAAATTGAATTTCTATTTTAATTTTAAAACTTACTTCTAATATATTATTAATTTACTACCAAGTATTATTAATAATTTATTATATTAAGTAGCATATGTTTTGTATATTTGTGTATATATCTTCTATAGATGTGTATATTTAATGTATACGTGTGTATATGTTTTATAAATTAGTATATAACTCTATATATATTGTAGTATATACATATATTGTAGTATATGTTTTACTTAAAGTAGTACATATATATTGAATGGTGCGTATATTTATGTATATATCTTGTATAGATATGTATATTTAATGTATACATGTGTATATGTTTTATAAATTAGTATATAACTCTATAATATATATATACTTATATATATTGTAGTATATATATGTTGTAGTATATGTTTTATTTAAAGTAGTACGCATAGTCGTATATATTGAATGGTGCGTATATATGTGTAATTGTGTGTATATTTTTTAAATTCTAATGTAGTATATACTATAGATATAGTGTATATATATTGTTTAACGTATTTAAAATGTATATAGGTGGGTATATATTGTGTATATTAAATTTTTTTTTTTTAATTTTTGACCGGGTTTAGGTGGGTTTGACCGGGTTGGGTTAAGTGGGCCGGGTTAGGATGGTTTTTGAAATTTTTACTGTTGAGCCCGGCCCGACCCCGCCCCACTTAACCCCAACCCAGACCCAGCCCGGCCCACAACCCGATTAATTTTATAGGACCGATTTTGGGTTGGCCCGGCCCGGCCCACTTGACAAGCATAGTGAAAAGAAGGTAGCAACAGCTACATATAAGAGCAGAAAAGCTAAAAGAAAGGGGCAAATCTATCATTTAACAAGTTAATATATGTGTTCAAAGCTTTTGTATTATTAATACATGAAAAATGGTGTGTATTACTAATACACAATAGTATATACGTAGGTTAAAAAATAAATCAAACAAAATACTAATAGGTCGTTTGGTAGAGCGTGTTGGAAAAAATAACGCATGTTTAGTTAATGTGTATCACTAGTACCTTATTTGCTACATTTTTTAGCTCATATATAACACTCTATTGTGTATTATTAATACCACCAATTTTTTATGTATTAACAATACAGAGACTCCAACACATGCATTAACTTGATGATTTACTAAATTACCCCTCAAATCTCATCTTGATCTTTCAATTAAATCCCTCTCAAACATTTCCTAGTTTTCACTCATTAACTTCATCGTCCATTCGTTAACGTACAAGAGAGAGATCCATCTGACACCGACTTTGAGTTCTAAAAGTGATTTTTACAAATAGATGAGAGATGATTGATCAAACATCTAATGACCCGTACCATTTTAGCTTCCATTATTTGTTCGTTCGGAATGTACTTATAAACAACAAAGATTATTCCCAAAAAAGTTAGTACCATTCTAGCTTTGTAGAGATGTACAGGTAAATTTGACGAAAGTGAGAATAATCTTTGGTTGAAGATTGAGAGAGAGAGAAACGTACATAAAATTGAGGTTGAATGTGTTGAACAAGAATGTGATGGAAGTGGGAATAATCTTTGGTTTGAATGTAAAGGTCACAAAAAAAAAAGTTCACAAAGCCAAAAAAGGTATATTCATAAATAAACTTTTTTATAAAATATATTATTTCTAATATATCAAACCAAACAATGTATAAGAAATAATACTTCATTAACTAATACAAACGTTATTAATATAATGCTTGTGCATTCTCCCAAACAATTCTAATAATACACATTATCTAATCCATACATTAATTTTTTTCAATTCACTCTTGGCAAACACCCTTAAAGAGTTATAAAAGTCATGTATCACTAACTTCCTTTAAAATCCAAATTCTGAACTCAACAGTCAACAGCCGAACTCAAATACCATCACAAACAGACAAAATTAGCCGTTATAAACAACAAATTACGCATATATAAACTCATCCGCATGTTGTATTCAAATTGAATTATTCATCTACTACTATATTCCATTTAATTTCACCTTTTTCCTCTCTTCTTTTTTTCTTACAAGAACATTGTGATTTTATGAAGGTCAGAATTGAGATCAGTTGGCTTATATGCTCTCTATTTGTTGTGCAACTTTAATTTTCATTGCGATTTGGTAAATATACAGTTGACAGAGTTTGATTCATTTTCATTTTTTTTTTTTTGCAGATTGCAGATTTAAGGAACCTCTGGAGATCTTTTAAGATATTAGGTATGATATTTTTCTACTATGTGTTTTATTGGGTATATATTATTAGTTAGGATTTGAAAGGCCTTTTAATTCTGTCTTAGAAATTAAATTTTGATTGTATTATGGCTGCTGCTTTGTTTTATTTTCTGTTTCTATGTATTGTGTGCTTACTTTTGTTGGGAATTGATTGATTTGTCTGTTCTTCTCCTTTTTCTGTTGTTTTTTTCTTTGTTGTTTTCTGTTGGTTTGGTACTTTTGTTTTATTTCTTTGCTTATTTTTGTATTTTTTGTGCATTCATTATTTTTTTCTACTAGAAGAAAATACATCATACACCGTCTTAACTAATTCAGACTATTGGTGAACAGGGGCGGATGTACATGTGTTCCAGGGGTCATCTGACTCCCCTTAATCGAAAAATTATACTAAATATACATGATTAATTTTTTTTTTTGTATGTATATATATATATATAAGGTTGGACCCCTTTGACACAACCAAAAGACTTGGTTCAGCGGCAAAGGGGTTCACGATTTTGCTTGTGAGGCGTTGTGGGTTCGACTCCCCTTAAAGGCAGCAACTTTTTTTATTTTTTACTTCAGGACAAATTTGGAACTAAAATAAACTTAGAAGTCGCGGGTTCGAAAAGACAACTTTTTTATTTTTTACTTCAAGGACCAATTTGAAACAAAATATTTTACTTCAAGGACCACTTTGAAACAAAATTAAGTTTAACGTTTTTATTTTTTGCAAATAACATAAAGACGTCTTTTTCTATTGAGCAAGAGGCGAGATACATTTTTAATTAAACCCCAATTCTGACTTCTGAATTCTGATTGTACCGTTGTAGTCGGACATCGCGATCGCCTTTCGAGTTTCAACCTCCATTTCTTTCTGCTGGCTGGTCTTCCCCAACCCCAATCCCCAATTTCACTCTGTGTCTCTGTTATGGCTTCTTCGGTAAGTTTTAATTTTAATTTTTCTTGATTTTAATTTTCTAGAATCCTATTTCTGTATATTTGGTACTTGATTTTTGATTTTTATCTGAATAATAGCTTCTTATTTTTTCGAATGATGTAAAAGATGGTTGATTCATGATTGCTACTTGATTATATGCTTTTTAGTCGTGGCTAACTTTCGGTTTGTAGTTTTATGAGCATATTACTGGATATTGATTTTTTAAATTGGTTTGTGCAATTTTATATTGTGTGAGAGATGTATTTTGGCTCACTGATTAGAGGCCTTATCCTACTTCAAATACCCTCTCTTTTGAGCCGAGGATCTATCGAAAACCTCTCTACCCTGCAAAGGTAGGGGGTAAGGTTTACGTACATCTTACCCTACCTAGACCCCACTTGTGGGACTACACTAGGTATGTTGTTGTTTCTTATTAGAGGGCCTTAACATCCTTGATCTGAGATGGAGTTCAAGAATGTGTGCTTTACTGTATTTGCAGGGGAATATCAAATTGGTGACAAGATCAAACCATTGGATCCGAGTAAAGTTCGTAGTGTTGTTCAATATGGGAATGATAAATCGTCCTTAAGATGCAAAGCGATTGGCCAGTCCCTTATTTATAATCAACTTTGTCCATTTGAAGGACTTCAAAACTACACTTCTAGAATCATACACCATGTCCAACTTACAGGTATTCAGACTGGCTTTGCTTTCTTCTTTCATTTTAGGACTCCAGAATTCAGATTCTCTTGATAAATGTTTAGATGTTTTATTTTCTTCTACTAGTCGATTTCTTGATATTTCGAAGTTGTCAAGTTGAGTCCATGGATTTTAATGCTAGTATTCCTACAAAACTTGATAGTTGATCCCTGCATTGAGAAGTTAAATTCGACTGTAGATAAGTGATAGTTGATCTTGATCCCTGCGGATGCTTTCTGACGAGTTGGGAATTCATGGCAGTTAGAACTGAGGAATGTAAAATTTAATGTGTCAATACTCTAATTTGCTACAAAATGCAAAATAGTTAGCCATTGAGCCTTTCTCTATTGAACTTTTGCAGGAGCTGATAAAAAAGAAAAAATTCTTTCATATAAATATCTGACCCGACCCGACCTGCTTAGTTGTGAATACTATTAGCGTGCTTACTTATTGAGCTTGAACCCCCTTCATGGAAATCCTGCCTCCGCCACTGAATGGTGAATGCTATTCTTTTCTGAGACTTTTTCTTTAAATTTGATAAGTTGTTTCTTATGGTTGGATCCGAAGTATATATTGGGATTCGTTTAGTCGACGGCATTATATGGTCTTTCATGTGGGGTTTACAGACACAGAGTTGCACCAAAAAATTGATATCACTGCAATGTTGTTCTTGAGTGTAGCTTTTAAAAATAAAAGAATGTGTCTCATTTATCTGATTTTCTTATAAAGAGGCATGGTGTTTATTTGTGGCAAAGTTGTAACGGCTATGCTCCTACTCTTATTGAGCTTTGATCATCTGTTCATATTGGTAATTCCATAAAACTAGCTATTCGTGTAACTTTGAATTTTTCCTGAATTGATCGCTTACAATTTTTTATTAGATTTTATAAGGATCACAAATCTGCAACCGCATGTTGTATTGTGATAATTGCACTGTTGTTATCGCCACGACACACTGTCATCACCTTGATCATCAAGTAGCTATTTAATCACATTAATTATTTAGATAATGGGATATCGTCTTGGCATACACTTGGCTTGCTAATTGTAATTGAATCATGACTGCAAATTCAAATGCTTTGTAATGGGGTGTAAACTGGTGTTTTGACAAAAGTTTCAGAATTTTCAAAGTGGTAATTGACTCTCTTACAATTAAAAATATGATAGTGGGTGTTTCTCCTACTAACTACACCATACTCAGGATGATTGAAGACATCAAACAGAAGCTAAAACTGTCTAATGCTGTCATTGGCCACTACACCATACGCATTAGAGATTCTAATAAGGTGGCAGACTCTTTGGCTAGCCTTGAGTTTATATTCTACTTTTTCTATTTTGCAGAAGCTATTTTATTCCTACGACATTGAAGAATGACCAACATGATGCTAAGCTCATGAAGAGTCAGGTATATTTCTCTCCCAACCGAAGATTCTGTTTGTCTTTTTATATTTGAAGGTACAGTGAAGCTGGCTTTATCAATCATGCAATGTGAATGGACAGAACCTTAGGCAATCCTTGATGTTAAACCTTTAAATATTGAAAAATTCTCTTTTGACCCATGTAAGAGTCTGTTTTATCTTCTTCTAGAACAACTATTGGTGGTCCCTTCTGGTCATTTTTTATTTTAAAGTAATGTTTTGTAAGAAATATGGTCTGCATATTCTCAGATCTAATCTGCTATTGAACTTCTGCGACAAACATGTATGGTTTAACAAAATGGTAATTTTAACTATGAAATGATAATATAGAGCATTTCTGGATTAGTTGTTGTTCTTTATTAAATAGCATTCTCAGGCACATTTTAGTTGCTGTTGCATTTTGATTCCAAAATAATAAATGAGAAGAATCATTAGCTTTCTCATCGTCAAATTCTAAGCTAATGTTTGTGCATCATTGCAGTCGATTTTGGTATACCTTAGCCTCACTTCAAGGAAACTGCAAGGGAGAGGGCAAAAGTACAATGATGAGCCACTAGGGCATGTGCTTTCAAAGGGACCATTTGCAAATGCATCGGTAAGTCATTAGATTCCCCTTGGATCTTAAGTCGTTATACTACATGGTGATTGGGCGGGTAGGGCTGGGCGTGGGGTGAGGTGGCCCTGGGCTTGGGCGTGGTCCCGAACCTAAGCGGGACATAGGGTTGGGAGGTCCTGGTCTTAGGCGTGGTCATTGGCCTGGGCAGGGTGGGCGAGGTCCTAGGCTTGGGCAAGGACGGGCGAGGTCCTGGGCTTGGGCGTGGTCCCAAGCCTAGGTGGAGGGCAGGGGTGGGTCCTGGCTCGGACGTAGTCCTGAGACTGGGCGGTGGGTTGGGGGTGGTGGAAGGGGCAGGTCCTGGGCTCGGGCGAGGTCCCAAGCTTGGGTGGGAGGCGGAAGCGGGGGTTGGTCCTGGGCTCGGGTGATCCCAAGCCTGGGCGGGTCTTGGGTGGGGGCAGAGGCGGGTCTTGGGCGGGAGTAGAGGCGGGTCTTGGGCTCGGGCGTGGTCCCTAGCCTAAGCGAGGGAGGTCCT
>NC_061113.1:244572271-244695119 GCF_002878395.1 Capsicum annuum
GGGGGCGGGTTCTGGGCTCGGGAGTGGTCCTAAGCCGGCCGAGCCTGGGCGGGGTAGGTCTTGGGCTCGGGCGGAGGTAGGTCCTGAGCTCGGGCCTGGTCTTGAGCTGGGGCGGGGGCGACACCTGGACTTGGGCATGGTCCCGAGCCTCGGCAAGAGGCAGGGGCGGCGACGGGTCCTAGGCTCAGGCGTGGTTCCGAGCCTGGAGGAGGGCGGGGGTGGGTCCTGGGCTCGGGCGTGGTCTCGAGATTCAGCGGTGGTCGGTGGCGGGTTCTGAGCTCCGGTGTGGTCCTGCTCCTGGGCGGGTCCTGTGCTCAGGCGAGGTCTTGAGCCGCCCGAGCCTGGGTGGGGGAAGGTCCTGGGCTTGAGCGTGGTCCGGAGCCGGGGAAAGGGCGGTGACGGGTCCTGGGCTGAGGCGTGGTCCCGAGCCTAGAGGAGGGCGAGGGCGGGTCCTGAACTCAGGCGTGGTCTCGAGCTTCAGCGGTGGTCGGTGGCGGGTTCTGGGCTCGGGGGCGAGGGTGGGTCCTGTGCTCAGGCGAGGTCTTGAGCCGCCCGAGCCTGGGCGGGGTGTAGGTCCTTGGCTCGGGCATGGTCCCTAGCCTTGGCGGGGTATGGGGGCGGGTAGGGGTAGGCATGGTACGGTATGGTACGGTATTTTAAACTTCGATACGATAACTTCGGTTTTCGGTATCTAAAAGAACAATACCATTACCATACCAAATTAGTTCGGTATGGTTCGGTATTTTTAAATTCGGTTTCGGTATTTTACGATATGATAATTCGGTAACCATACTTTATTTGATTTCTAATTACATATACTCATATAAAAACACTATAACTTTAAATTTAAAAAATGTATCAATCATGGTAAGTTAACAACTATCTTTGTTAATCAATTACACAAAAATAACATTTCAATCTCGATTGAATAGTCCGAGATGCAAACTCTATACATTACCTAAACTTAAGCATAGTACTCCTAAATAATAAGCTTCCCAAAAAATTTATTTTTTAATAAAAGCTATTTTTGTGTTCAATTGGCTAATGGATGATATATAAATATATTTAATAATCTTAAATATAATATATATATGGGTTTTATATGTTATTAAAAAACTTCGGTGCGGCATACGGTATTTCGATATTTATTGCATAAATACCAAATACTGTACCAAATACCAAAATAATTTAAAATTTCTACCAAATACCATAACATCCATACTGCGGTATAAAAAATTTTGGTTTCGGTCTGGTATTCGGTATATACCATACCATGCCCACCCCTAGGGGCGGGTGTGGGGTGCCTGGGCTCGGGCGTGGTCCAGAGCCTGGGCAGGGGATGGGGGGCAGGGGCGGGTCCTAAGCTCGGGCATGGTCTCGATCCTGGGCAGGGGGCGTAGGGCAGGTCATAGGCTCGGGATTGAGCCTGGGCGGGGGTGACGGCGGGTTTCGGGCTCGGGCTTGGCGGGTTCTGGGCTCGGGCGTGGTCTCGACCCTGGGCGGGTCTTAGGCTCTTGGCCTGGTCCTAAGCCTAGGTGGGGGGCAAGGGCATGTCCTGGGCACGGATGTGGTCCTGAGTCTGGGCGAGGTACCGAGCCTAGGAGGGGGGTGGGGGCGGGTCCTGGGCTGTAGCATGGTCCAGAACCCGAGGGTCGAGGCGGGTCGGGGAGGGGGGTACTGGGCTCTAGCGCGGTCCCGAGCCTGCGCGGGGGTGAGGGGCGGGTCCTGGGCTTGGGCGCGGTCCGTAGCCTGGGTGGGGATGAAGGCGGGTTTTGGGCTCGGGCGCAGTCCCGAGGTTGGGTGGGCGTCAGGGCGGGTACTGGGCTCGGGCGTGGTAGTATCTAGGAATTTCCTTGGAGAGATTAAAACCTATTTCTTAAAACTTCAGCCAATGTATTTACCACATCATCAGGACATTCCTTATTCCAAAGTTTTGGAATTAGGATTAAAAATGTGCTCCAACTCCTTGGGCTGTTGAACAGAATCCAACCACACCGCAATGGATGGTACAAAGTCCTCTGGCCTTTCATACTTTTGAAGAACTTCCAGTTATCCAGGAGACGAAAAGCTATGTGAAGTAGGCGTGGGCATGGTATGGTATATACCAGACCGAAATCGAAATTTTTTATACCGCGATATGGATGTTATGGTGGTATTGGTAGGAATTTTAAATTATTTTGGTATTTGGTACCGTATTTGGTATTTATGCAATAACTATTGAAATACCGTATATCGCACCTAAGTTTTTTAATAACATATAAAACCCATATATATATATATATTATATTTATGATTATTAAATATATTTATATATCATCCATTAGCCAATTTAACACAAAAGTAACTTTTATTCAGAAACAATTTTCTTGGGAAGCTTATTATTTAGGAGTACTATGCTTTAAGTTTAGGTAATGTTGTTCAGAGTTTGCATCTTGAACTATTCAATCGTGATTGAAATGTTATTCTTGTGTAATTGATTAACAAAGATAGTTGTTAGTCTAATATGATTGAGATGTTTTTAAAATTTAAAGTTATAGTTTTTTTATATGAATATATGTAATTAGAAATCAAATAAAGTATGGTTACCGAATTACCATACCGTAAAATACCGAACCGAATTTAAAAATACCGAACCATACCAAACTAGGTAATGGTATTGTTCTTTTAGATACCGAAGTTTAAAATACCGTATCATGCCCACACCTATGTGAAGTAAAAGAAGAAAGGGTCGTCGATTGCTACTAAGAACCTAACAGAACTTTTCCAAATGTGGGAAACCACTTGTGTGCTTTTGGCGGATTGCTTACTACTAGGTTGGATAGGATGTCAACCTGTGGAGGCACCCTTTGTTACTATTGGACAAATTTCTCCTTTAGTTTTTTTCTTGTTCTTTGCCATAACGCCCATTCTGGGATGAGTTGGAAGAGGAATTCCTAATTCTTACACGGATGAGACTGATCAAACCTGATTAGTCAGAAATTCTGACACCAATCATTTACAACTGAGTATTACTCCAAGAATTTACAAGCGGATCGAGGAACAATAGGAATAATAATTAAAAAAAAAAGTCCAGGTTGGTTGGTGAGCCTAGTGATAGGAGACTATCTAGTTGGTTCGGAGAGCACTTGTTGGGAACAATATTTATTGGTTGCTAAATCTTACAGCCTAAATGTTGAACTATTGACCTTACTTGTTTGGATGAGTGTTCACCCCAGTGCTCGCGTGCCTTGTTGCCCTAGTTGACCAACCCACTTTGTATCATGACATTCCTTTTAGAAGAGTAAGCCTTAAGTTTCCCCATTTTGGCACATAGAGGCGGCCTTCAACTCTTCAAAGGCTCCCTTTGGCAGCCTGGGCAGGGTCCGAGCCTGGGCAGGAGCGGGGGGCTCGGGCGTGGTGTCGAGCCTGGGCGGGGGTGGGTCTTGGGCTCGGGCGTGGTCCCGAGCCTTGACAGGGGTGGGGGCGTGTCCTGGACTCGGGCGTAGCCCCGAGCCTAGGCGGGGTAGGTGGGGGGTCCTAGGCCTGAGCGTGATCCCGAGCCTGGTCGGGTGGGGTCTTGTGGTGGAGCTTTGGTGTCACGGTGTCAAAGTCGAAATTTATGTTGGGATAAGGTTGCGGCCATGTCATATCTTGGGTTTTCGGTTGGATACTTAGTCGGGTGAAGGGTCAGGGTACAAAGTAGGGTTAGGTTCGGTTGGGTTTGGTCCGTCATTTTCCAGGAAAATATTCTCTTTGGAAAACATTTTTCCTTCATGCTTTTCTCACAAATTATTTTATGTTCAGTTGCAATATGCAGCAATGTGGCTGGTTACACTGTTTTATTTTCTGCCTGTTTACACTGTTTCGAAATGTGGCTGAGGAGACTTATTGATATTGGGTGTGTTCACCTTGCATGTGTTCACTAATTTGTTTGAAAGTTCTCTTTTTTCATGGATCAAGATATTATGATAGTTTTCTGTTTCCAGAGCCAAAAGTAGTGTTTAGACCTGTCATTTTCTTAATGAAGTGTTTTCTCTGCATTTTGATTTTTTCTTTTAGTTTGCATGAAGTAACTCCAGCATGATTGTTGCTATAATTTTTGCTGTCTGATCTATTCAGGTGACTGTTGTTTGGTCAGGTAACTTTTCATTTTGGTGACTACAGGATCAACTATGCTACCGTATTCTGCACTGCATGCTCAATGTTGTGAATAACTCACAGGGCTTCGAGTGATTTGATCAGGTAAATGTTGCTACCGTAAATGCTGTCTGATCTTTATTTTGTGTTTTTTTTTTTTTTTTTTTTTTTTTGGGGTGGTGGTGGTGGTGGTGTATCCTGGGTGGACAAATTTATAAGTTATGAAAATTTATATTCACAGATTTGTTTTCTGTTTTCATCAATGCAGCTCCTCAAAGTTCTAAGCTGATGGATTCTTGTTCTCCTAGAGGATAACATAAGGTCATTGAAGCTCTCCCCCAGTAGTTTCGCGGATAGGACTAGGCACCTATCTTCTCTGTGTCCCAGCGGTAACTTTTCAGAATGCGGATCTGCCTCTCTATCAAGACATGTTTGCTTTTCCTTTTACCTGTACTAGAAAATATGCAATGTAACTTTTACTTATTTTTGACCTATATTCTTCATTTGAACCAACTTAATGAAGCTCTTCTTCTTGCATAATTTTTTGGGTCTATAAAAGCGGCTACATTGGGTCTACATTTATTTCCAAAGTTCCAAGGGAATTTTTTGGCTACAAATTTTTTTTCCCATACTTCCAAGATGTGCATCTTGTGACTATACCTATGTGTTGATGGAAGTCAGCATTCTATCTGTAGAACCTTCGCCTAGAAACTTTGAACTAGTTTGGAAGAGCGAACACCCCCCTTAAATTAAAGTAATTTGTTCTGTTGGACTGCTGTGAACAATGCGTGCTTCACACAAGTCAAATCTCAACAAAAAGAGGAATCTTGGCCTGTCTAGATACAGAAGAAACAGACCACCGCTGCCTCCACTGCCTGTATAGCACATCACTTATGGCATTTTGCCCATTCAACGCAAAATTTGTGATCATGGATAACAGAAAGGTTGTATAAGTAAAGAAAGAGGAAGAAAAACAGTTCAAGATTCTGTATAGCACAGTCCTAGCCCGTGGGTGATCTGGAAAGGGAGAATTCCATGCCTAAAAGAAAAGAAGCCTCGACTAACCACTCAAATATAAGTGCCTCTCCCTTCTTTAAGATCAGGTAGAGGGGGGGGGGGGGGGGGCAGTTGTTGCATTGCATCCTGGGTGGTCTGATTTATAAGTTCTCATGGAAATTTACATTCACAGATTTATTTTCTGTCTCCATCAATGCACCTCCTCAAAGTTCTAAGCTGATGGATCCTTGTTCTCCTAGAGGAGGACCCACATATAACTTACCCAGTAGTTTTTTCACGGATTATAAATGCCTCTCCCTCCTTTAGATCAAGGATGTGTATGAAATACCTACTTTTCTCCAGTTCCTTATCTCTTTTCAGGAACTACAAATCACTTTTGTAACAGGCTAACAAGCTTTTGTTTCAGTGACATAATATAAGAACAACTCATGTTGCGCAAGATATGCATTTATTCTTTTAGCCATGCTTGGTTTTAGTGGTTGACTATGTCAATGACACTCATTGACATACATTTATTTGCTTCATAAGCAATTTCAACGAGGAGAAGATCTAGAAATCTATAATCCCTTTTATCTGTACAAACTCTTATATGCCACATGTGTAGGTACAAGACATCTTCATTGATATGCTTCCCTGATATTTTTCACTTGTTTGTACTAAACTTCAATTTCTTTTCATAATTTTGAAAGAAACTGCAGGTTCAATGTTTTTTTTTTTTTTTGGTAACAACTGTGAAATATTACCATTACTCCAAAATTTCTCTGATTTTGTACAAACTAAAGAGCACCTGTAAGTTTTCAGGCCTCAGGACATGCTACCAAAGAAAAACAAAACAACTCCTACAGGCAAGGTAAACTCAAACTTAATACTAGAAGAACTATGAGAAATTAAACACTATCCACAACCCAGCTTGAGCAATACATCTTTTACTTTCTCAACTTTTTTATTTGCTTGCAGTACTCCCAACCTATCCCTCACCTCCTCCTGAATTTGTGTGATCGTGAATTGTGTGTTTACATGTATGTGTCGAAATATCCTCCAGTTCCTTGCTTTCCATGTGTGGTATATCATGGCCCCCCAAACAGCCACCATTATTTCCTTCTTCAGTTTTCTCCATTTTCTCTGTCTCCACCATATTAGACTATTAGGTACATCCCTATTGACCATAGGCACACCCATCCATTGTGACAACCCATCTCGAACCTCGGTAACCCAAGCACATTCAGCAAATAGATGTTGTGGAGTTTCTAACACACCTGCGTTACATAGACAACAATTCTCCTCTTCTACGAGCATTTTCAATCTTAGCATCCTAGCCTTGGTTAGTAACCTATTTTGGTTTGCTAACCAAATAATGAATCTGTGCTTTGGTTGCATAAACCTTGTCAATACAAGATTAGCTACTCTCAACCTGTTTTGCATCCCTAACATTTCATTGTAGCTCCTTGTTACCGAGTAAATCCCATTCTTTGTCAGCTTGTACCTCGTATCCTCGTATCCTCGTATCCTGATACCATCCAGCCATATCCTTTTTTAGAGCCATTAGCTTCTTCCAATACCAACTACAATCACCTGGAGGATTGTGATCCCATACATTCATATGTTGTTTTATATAGACCCCGTGTACCCATCTAACCCATAAAACATCTTGTTTCTCTAATACATGCTACAACAATTTACCCACCGATGCTTCATTCCACTTCCTACACCCTTTTACATTGAGGACACCAAATTTCTTGGGTATACAACCTTGTCCCATGCCACTAATGGTGTTTTCCTGCGATCTTCTGAACTTCCCCACACCAACTCTTTACATTTCTTGTCGATGGCCTTTAACACACTTTGTGGAAGAATAAAGACAGCTCCCCAAAAATTGCAGATGGAGAATAAGACTGCATTAACTATTTGTAGTCTACCTGCATAGGATAGTTTCCTAGCATAATCATTATTGATTCTGTCAGTGATTTTCTCAAGAAGCTGGCTCATAATGTGTGGGTACAGAATTGAGAACTTTTAAGCAGCCGATATCTTGCTCCTTTTTAAATTGTGATAGAGAATTACGTGAATGGCAGTTACTTAGAAGATGAATGATCTTTCTGTAATGATGTTCAAATCAACCAAAAACTAGACAAGATAGGAAATTATAGTTTTTTGTTTCGAACTTTTGAGTCTTAATATCACTATTATGTATAAGGAACTTTGTATCTTAAAGTCTACAAGAGAAACCCCTCCATTATAAACCAACAATGGAGAGAGTTTGAAGGCAGCAAAGCACTGGACCAGGATATATACATATATATATAGAGAGAGAGAATCTAGAAAGAAGAAGGTAGTACTACCCAGTGGTATAGAGAGACACTCCGAAAGAGTCGATTGTTGGAATTTGGAGCTAAAAGAGAAGAGAAAGGATAGAGTTTTAGCAGTAGCTGCTTTCATTCATACATACATACGTCATAGTCAACATCTTACAAAAGACTACACTTATAAGCTACATGAGTCTTACAAGACACTCTTCATAAGTCTTACAAGACGCACTATCTTACATGGCACACTTCTCAAATTAAGGACTACCATTTAATTTTATAATAAACAAAACATAATATTTAAAAGAAACTAGTAAACAAAAGAGCATCAAGACAAGATCTCATATTCTAGCACTCCTCCTTGAGAGTTTTCTTGGATACTCCCAGCATAGCTTTCATCTTATTCATTGGGATATCATTTCATCATCTAACTCATCCTCATCAAATTCATCGTCGTCGTCATCCTCATCAAAAATCATCTTCATCATCCTCATCATCAGTCAAATCATCATCCATAGGCAAAGCAACAAACTTGACTGCCTTTTTGTTCTGATCTTTGCCCATGGGGGAAGTTTGAGGTTTTTGAATTGTGGGGGTTGCTTCAGATCTTGTAACCCCTTAAACTGCTGCATTTGCTGCTGGTTTGGCATTTGAGCTCTTCCTCTATTACCAACCATCATAGGCAGTTTCATCTAAGCACCGCCAGTATTAGCGCCCATCATAGCCTTCTTCACATATTAAGTGGCTTCATTTTCACTTCTGTTGAAGCCACAATGAATGAAATGATCATCAATCTTATTGTACCATGCTCGAGGAGTCTGTTTCAATGCCTTATGTAATTTGTCTTTGGGTTTTTCAACCAGCTTTCAAGTGTCATTCTTCTCAATCATACCAATCTCCTCCTTCATGGCTTCAATCCAAACTTCATGTTTTGATGTTTCTTGATAGGTATTGGGTTCCAAGATTGCAACATTGCATCTTTCATATATCTCAGAAAGGGACCTTGTCTTCAAAATTAGCGAATTAAGTGAGGATTCACCATCTGATTCTTCAGCTTCTTCTACATTTTCAGAGCCAAATGATTGTGTTTTAGGCAGCGCATGCAAGTTTAGATAACGTGCATTTTCTTTCTCATACATAGACTTTAAAGTGGCATAGTTAAAATGCCCATATCTTCTGTGCCATAACCATGAATCGTCCATCCTTGCAAAGTTGGCACTATCAAAATTTTCATCTACGGGAAAGGTCCTATCCACTATTTCTACTTTAACAATCAAAGTTAGTAAAAATCAAACAATGTTTTCCCTTAAAAAGTGAGGAGTAACCTTTCGACATCATTTGGCCAAAACTCAACAAGTTACATGCTAAAAAAGGAACATACAACACATCATGTATAAGCTTTGTACCTTGTTTAGTTTGAAAGGCAACTGAACCCTTTCCATGTGCTTCTAGTGTTGCACCATTTCCCATGCTAACTTTAGCTTTGACTGGCTTGTCAAGTGTATGAAACATAAGCTCTCTACTACTTTATGTCCTTCCATTCTCCTTGTGATTGCTAATCTTGTGATTGATTAGCAAGTTGCAAGTCTAAGAACAAAGAACAAGTATAAGAGATGAAGAAGTGGCATTTCAAACAATAGAAGAATGGAAGGAGATAAAGTAGCAGAGAGAAAGCCATGGACGGAATCTTCACAAAAAGGAAGGTTTCCACCTTGCGTCCATGGCTTTCTCTCTGCTACTTTATCTCCTTCCATTCTCCTATTGTCCTTCGTAGGTTGCTTGCCTTTGTCCATGGCTTCCTCTCTGCTACTTTATCTCCTTCCATTCTTCTATTGTCCTTCATAGGTTGCTTGCCTTTGTGCGTTGCTTGAAATGCCACTTCTTCTACTTCTTCATCTCTTATACTTGTTCTTGGGCTTGCAACTTGCTAATCAGCTCTGCGACAGATAAAGTCTTCAAATCACAAGATTCCTCTATTGCTGAAATCTTGGACTTGAACTTTGCTGGTAAGCTTATCATCATCTTCTCCACCACCTTTGAATTTGGAAAAGTTTCACCAAATAATCTTGTCTTGTTTACAATTTCTAGAAGTTTGGCAAAGTACTCCTTCACAGTATCTCCTTCTTTCATCCTTAACATCTCAAATTCTCTTTTGAGATTTAAGAGTTTGACAGATTTCACTTTGTCGCTTCCATCTAACTCCTCTTTCAACTTCTCCTATACTTCTTTAGGTGTTTCGCAAGCCATTATTCTTGTGAAAATCACATCTGAAAGTGCTGAATGAAGACAAGTGAGTGCCTTTGGTTTCTTCGACTTTGCATCTTCATAATTCTTTCATTTGTGCAACAGTTGGATTTGGTCCCAATAGAGGGAGAGCTTTGAGATAAGTCATCTTTATCACCCATATGTGATAATTTTCTCCTGTAAACATAGGAGGACCTGCACCCAAGAAGCTGTTGGATGCCATGTTATTGCTGTTCAGCTTTCTTTTCTTAGAAGATCTGAAAAAAAATTATCTTTTTAAGCCTTCACAGATCCCTCAAGAAGATTGGCTCTTGATACCACTGGTAGAATTTGGAGCTAAAAGAGAAGAAAGGATAGAGTTTCAGCAGTAGCTGCTTTCATTCATACATACATACATCATAGTCAACATCTTACTAAAGACTACACTTATAAGCTACGTGAGTCTTACAAGACACACTTCATAAGTCTTACAAGACCACACTATCTTACATGGCACACTTCTCAAATTAAGGACTACCATTTAATTTTAAAATAAACTAAACATAATATTTAAAAGAAACTATTAAACAAAAACCATCAAGAAAAGATCTCATATTTTAACATCGATGAGTATTTTTTTTTTAAAAAATATTGTGCAAGATGGAATTGGAATTTCCATGAAATATCCTCATATCAGGGAACCTTGACTGATTATCAAGAAAATTACAATAAGCATCATTTATTTATCCATTAAAAGTAGCACTCCATATATTTTTCTTTTTCTCTTGGTGATAGAGGTGGGTAAAGCGCATCCTTACTAGTAGGAAGAAGTGTTTTGTTTGTCGATTTATGTGTAGTCATAATTGTGAATGTGTCCTGTAGTTTCTTATTCGTGGTGTTTTTGGAATGTTTGTGATTTCGATAGGTAGTTCATAGTATTACTCAGTGGGTGTCTTGTTTCTTTTATTATCTAGTGGCGTGTTACTATATTTTGTTGTTTGTTTATCGTATATGTCTATTTGTCAGGAGCCGGAGGTCTATCGGAAACAGTAGAGGTCTATCGGAAACAGTCTCTCTACTTCATTTGAGGTAGTGATATGGACTCCGTATACTTTACCCTATCCCGACCCTACTTTGTGGGAATAAACTAGGTATGTTGTTGTATTGGTCCATATGTAAGAGATTTTTGTATCCAAATATCTTGTACCCAATTCTATATTTCTTCTCAGTACTAATTAATTGCTAAATTAAAAAAATGGTTCTTTCGTGGTATTCTCTTCTAATTCCTTTGTTTCTCTTCATTTTCTTCCTTCATCAATGCTTGTTTACTACTTCAAATAATCAAAAAAAGTTACCACCATCTCCAACAAAGCTTCCAATCATAGGAAATCTGCACCAACTTGGGCTGTTTCCTCACCGTTATCTACATAAACTATCAGAAAAAATGGTCCAGTCATGCTACTTTACTTTGGGAGTAAGCCAGTGATTGTTGCTTCCTCTGTTGATGCTACTCGTGCTATCATGAAAACCCATGATTTCGTATGCTCAAATAGACCTAAATCTAGCATTGCTGATAGTCTCCTTTATGGCTCAAAGGATGTTGCCTTTAGTCCGTTGGTGAATACTGGAGACAAATTAGAAGTGTTACCGTGCTTCATCTTCTCAGCAACAAACGAGTCCAATCTTTTCGTCATATCAGAGAAGAAGAAATATCGAATATGATTGAAAAAATCAGACAAGAGAGTGATTCTTCTAGTTCAGCGATAGATATAAGAGATCATTTCTGTTCCTTGACTAATAACATAATTAGCAGAGTGGCCTTAGGGAGGAAATATAATGAAAGAGAAAGTGCAATTAATGCTAAGGTCATCCTAGATGAATTTGTTGAACTTTTGGGCACTTTTACTGTTGGGGATTATATTTCATGGCTTGAATGGGTCAATAAAATCGCTGGTCTTGACACCAAATTGGAGAAAGTAGCTAAAAAGTTGGATACATTTTTGGAGAGCGTGATTGAAGAACACTTGATTAGGAATGAGAAAGAAGAAAACCACGCGAGTGAAGCTAAAGACTTTGGGGATGTTTTGTTGGAAATTCAGAATGGAAAGGATACTGGATTTCCTCTTCAAAGGGATTCATTGAAAGCTCTCATCTTGGTACTCTCATCTTGGTAAGCATATCTCATAGTACTATTTATTCCCTCGGAGTATTTATTCAGCATTTGAATATAATTCACACAACTATGTTGTTTCATCGTTGACTACTTGGTGACATAGAATATAATAATGCTTCCACAGTCATTTTACGCATAATCAAGCATAACAATCTTAGTTTGTGTTTTCTTTGTTTCTTTTTAATGCGTAGGATAATTTTGTTGCTGGTACGGATACAACATATACAGCTTTAGAGTGGATAATGACAGCTTTTGAGGCATCCTAGAGCCATGGAAAAATTGCAGAATGAGGTGCGAGGATTAGCCCAAAGGAAAGCAGAGGTAACAGAGGATGATTTAGGAAATATGCACTATCTGAAAGCTGTGGTCAAAGAGACTCTCAGTCTTCAGCCACCGATTCCACTAGTATTTCCTCGAGAATCAACAGAAGACATTAATTTACTTGGCTACCATATAGCCGCTAGAAGTCAAGTCATTATCAATGCTTGGACAATCGGAAGAGATCCTTTATCATGGGATGATCCAGAGGGGAGTTAAACGGTAATATTGATGTCAAAGGTTTAAACTATGAGTTAATTCCTTTCGGAGCAGGAAGAAGGGGCTGCCCAGGAACTGCTTTTGCTACTGTGACAGATAGCTAGCATTAGCAAGGCTTGTACATAAGTTTAATTTTGCATTACCAAAAGGGATGAAACCGGAGGATTTGGATATGACTGAAAGGAGTGGCATCAGTATTCGTAGAAAATCACCTTTGGTAGCCGTGGCCACTCCATGTTCTACTTATTATTAGGGGTCGTTTTTATCCTGATCCATTTGTGGGTAGATTGGTAGAGTGTATAAGAATAGTAATGGTGGGGTTAGTAATGCAGGGATTAGTAATAGTATAATTGGTCTTATTTTTTATTCAGTGTTTGGTTTGATGTATTAAAAATAATTCGTATTGCTATATTTCTTTAAAAGTATTGTTTGTTTGCAAAAATACCCTACATATTTCATACCTTTGTGTATTTTTTTTTTCAAAACTCTATTATTTATTCCTAAAAATGATTTTCTTATATAATCAGTTAAATTAGTTGAGGGTAAATAAACAACTCATATCTCAAATATTGTATTCATATCTCAAATATTGTATTCATCGATATTGGATTTCATTTAGCAACGGACAACTCTCAGTAAATAATAAAATTTGTAAGCTAATTTATTTAAATAAATTTATTAGTATAAATATATAAAATAAAATCAAGAAAATAAAAAAATGCTTAAAAGAATTTGAGGGATATTTTTGTATTTACATATATTAGTCTCATGGTATTAAATCTCATGTTATTACTAATATTACCAAATGGAAGGTATTAGTTATACATCCAACAATACCAAGTAGGGTGTATGCATTAGTTATACATAAATCCAAAATCCTACCAAACATAGTACTAAATAATATCATACATAATACATGGATTATTTCTCCTAATACACCCTACTAAACTACCCCATAGTCTTATATATTATGCAGATGCTTATCTTAAACGCCAATATATGCCTTGGATCGTTGTTGATAATAAATTCATGATATGAAATCAGTCATAAGTGTACTGCTAATAGTTCATTCTAAAGAATCAATAGTTGCATTTAATTTGCTGCCACTAAAAATGCTTTTTGGTACCGTGCTAATAGAATTGTTGAAGAAAATAACTTTTCTTTTGTTTGTAATGGAACAGTCACTCTATTTCTTTCATTTCACTCACAATATTTAGATGACATTTCGTGCCAGTTACCTAATGTGTCTATATTTTTAAAGCTAAAATCACCCATCGCACTTCAATAAAAAGTGCATAACTCATAACATGCTATGTGCCCTCTATTTGTACTTTATTGTCGTTTTCGTTTAAATTACCTCCTAATTTTCTTTGTAAAAACACATAAAAAGTTCATCTTGTGAAGGACTAAGAAGGAATATAACATTATTTGTGGCATTGAGTCATTCTAATATTTAGTTCAGTATGTTTTAGACTCTTTCCTCCGTGTGACTTATAATTTTCAATGTTCATCTGATATTTTGAAATTTAACTTTTTGTAATGTATAAAAAGAAGATGACAAAAAAGAAAAAGTAGTGAATTTAATTACATCGTACGAAACAAAAGTTCTGGTTGAAGTACGAATGGCTATCTTCTTGGTCATGCAACAGCGTACGAAACAAAATTTATGGTTAAAGTTCGATGGTTACCTTCTTTGTCATGCAATAATCCAAATAATATAATTATGGTTGTTAGTCTCTTTTAGTTTGTGTGGTGAAGCTTTTCTCAATTAAAATCATCTTCACCAGTTTCTGATAGAGGCGGAGCTAAGATTTGAAGATGTATTCGTACCATTAGGTTGTAAGCATCTCTTGTATTATGAGTTCACACACAATTAATATATATATTTCTTCTTGATTTTTCAATATAGATATAGTCTCCAACTAAAAGCTACTGGGTTCACCTAAACCTTTGTATAATACTGCAGTTCTACCCCTGGATTTTCTGAAAATGACGTTTGTTTTATACTCTTGGCCAAAAAAAAAATTTGAATATCTCTTGATGTTCTTGTTAGGATTTTTGCCCTGATTTTCTTACTATATTTAAATTTTATTTTTTCTTAAAAGGAAAATAAAAGTAATACCGTCATTACTTTTAATTTCTGAAAGGAAAATATAAAACTTTTTCATATTTGACAAACCCCTTTCTTGAAGGAAAGGTTTTGGACATCTATAAATAGAAGACCCCTTCTCATACCATAATACAATAGCATCCACAATGTAGTCTTTAATGAGTCTTTGTTTAGGGGGAGATTTCTTCCAATAAGTTTTAGGATTTTCAATTTTATTATGTAGGCCGTTTGGCCAAACCATATTCAATAATATATTTTTAGTTTATTTTTTCATGTGTCGTCTAATTTATCGTCTTCTAGTTTGCAAATTAAAAGTTTTCGCATGACGCCCTCTCGATTTTGAACCCACCAATTCTCTCCTAATTCCTTCTGTCTTTGTTCATTTTCTTCTTTTATTAATGATTCTTTACTGTTGATTTTTACAAGAGAAGAAAAGGAATGAAGAACAAGGCAGAAAACTAATGAACTGAAGTTGAAAAATAAGCAAAAAGATTATGCTGAAATACTAGATTCCTAAAGTTAAAAAAATACCATTTATTCAAAATTCAAATAGAAATCAACTCTTAATTAAAAGGGTTAATTGGTTGATTAAATCTTAATAAAATTACTGTAGTAAAAACTTTACAATTCTAAAGCAAATATTCAACATTTCTCCTTGCTTTAGAAACTGCTAAATTTTGATCTTCTGTCTTGAGATCTTCACGCTTGATAACCAAATGTGACCTTATGAATAAATTTGTAGATTCATCTTTGAGTTTGTAATGAACTAAAGTCACTTCTCGTCCTGAATGCAGTCCTTGGCAATTAAATTTTTTTGGCATATTTTTTTGCTTCGTTTGCATCTTGAATTTAAACTTATTCATTTTATTTTTTTGAAACATAGATAACTCTTTCATTGCTTCAATTTCTTTAGAAACACCGAAAGCTCCTTCAAACCTAGCACATTTACATTTTGCTTGTGCTTTTTTAATTAGAGGATCATTTTTTAATTTTTTCAGTCGATAATCTTTTTCATGTTCTACAGAAACATCTTCTGTTGGATCAAATGAGAAATATTTACGTTATCTTAATGTTTAAAACCTCTTTTCCAGTACATCATTGATGAAACAATGCTTATCCTCAACGGAAGTTTTGATCAATATCAGGTACATAAAGAACATATGAAATTGCTTTATTACCTGAATTTGTTTTAATGACAACAATTTCTTTTCCTTCAAGAAGAATCTGGTCATCATTTTTTATCCTAACTTTGAATATTTCAGTAGACTTCAATTCTTTAAACAACCTCTTGTTATAAGTCATGTGATTGGTGAAACTGCTATCAATCAGTCAAAAATTTATTAAAATTTTACTTGAGATACTTGTTGCAACAGAAAAATGGCCTTCTTCATTGACCACATGTGCATCTGATTCATGATTCTCAAGTTTGTTTTTGTAAATCACTACTTCATGATCAAGCTGATTGTATTTGCTGCATTTCGCGTCTGATCTTTTTCAATATCTATATGGTGGATGATCCATTTTTTCACAGTGCTCACAAGGTGAAAAATTGTTTAAATTCATAACATCTTACCTCATAAGTCTCCTTTGCTTCCGTGCTTGAAAAGAATTCAACAATTTTGCCAAGATAATCTTGGACAAATCTTGTGTATTGTTCAAGATAGGTATACATGTTTCATAACTTTCGGGCACTGTATCAAGAATTTTTTTAATATTTTTTTTATCTTTAAATTTGGTGTCTAGTAATCTTACCTTGTTAAGAATGTCAAGTAATATGTACGAGTATTCTTTGACTATCTCGAAGTCTTTCATTTTTTGCAACTCGAACTCCCTTGTTAAATTCAGTACTTGCATTTCTTAGATCCTTTTCTCAAAGTTGTCTTCGCATAGACTTCGTGATTTTCTTTTCCTTATGACTCTTCATTTGGGTTATGGATGAATTATTTAGCTGCGGATTAATTTCATAATCTCTTCCATAAATTTTCAAAGATCAAAAGCCTCCAAGTAAATATTTATTCTTACGGTCCATAATTGATAATTAATTCACCATCAAAAATAGATGATCATTTGTGAAAAACTATTTTCAGAATTATCTCTTTATTCACAGGTCCCTTAAGAAAATAACTCTTAAAAAGAAAGAAACTGAAGGAAAAGAATAAAAATACTAAAGGATTGAAGAATAAAAAAGCAATCAAGTTGAAAGATCAATATATTTTCACTGCTCTGAGAATACAATTTATAAAAGAAATAATAACCCATGAACCTAAAGATAAGCAAAAAGATTGTGTTGAAAATACTAAACCCCCTAAAGTCTAGAAAACACTATTTATTCAAATTTCAAATAAAAATTAATTTCTAGTTGACTAAATTATAATAAAACTACTGCATTAAAAACTTTGTAACTCTAAAGCAAATATTCAACATTTACTACTTCAGACATGAAAAAAAATAAAAATTACCACCATCTCTTAGAAAGCTCCAAATCATAAGAAATTTGCACCAACTTGGGTCGCATCCTTACCGTTCTCTCTATAAACTATGATACTTCATTTGGGCAGCAAGCCAATGCTTGTTGCTTACTCTGGTGATGCAGCTCGTGATCTCGTGTGGCCAAACAGACCTAAATCTAAAATGGCGGATAAACTCTTTTATGGCTCCAAGGACGTGTCTTTTATTGGAGATAAATTAGAAGTGTAATCGTGCTACACCTTCTTAGCAACGTGTTGTGAGGGAGACACGTGCTATGAGGTAAGAAGGAACATCAAACATGATTGAAAAACTTAGGCAAATGTGTGATTCGTCAAGCTCCAATAGATTTGAGCTGTCAAAATAGGTTCGCTTAATCCAACTCAATCCAAGTCTCACGAGTCAAAAAAATTTGATGGACTAGGCCGGATTGACCCTTTACTTTAAAGGGCCTTAAAATATATGGCCTAACCCGGGCCTAAAAAAATTGCGGGTTGGGGCAGGCTAGCACTTCATTTTTATCAATTTTTTTGTTAAATTTTCTTCTTCAATTTGTATTTAAACTAATAGGACAATTTATTCACACTTCTAGAGCTGTTCAAAATCGAACCGTAACCGTTAACCCAACCGCAAAATTAGTTTATTGGCTAATTGGTAATGAGTTATCGGATTAATGGTTGGAGAACGGATAATTTTTTTATAATTAATGACTTATTGGTGCGGGAACAAATTACTCAATTTTTCTTATCGGGTAAATCGTTAACCCATTAAGAATTATTATAATTATATTTTTACCCCTATATATATAAGTATCTTTTGTCAATCCAAAATATAAAACTCCATTTATTATTCTATTCACTTCTTAGTTGAGAAAATAACATGTCACTTCTTGTGACATCTAACCATAAAGTGCAGTCAAACTCCCCAAAATGTAAAGAAAATTTGAAATTAATTCTTAAACCAAAACATAAATTATTCTTGACAACACAAAGGATCGCAATAAAAATGAAACAATCCAAATGTGTCCTTCACAGAGTTTGATATAAAACATAAAAATTCAAGTAATATTAAAGTTTAATTTTTTTTTCTGTTAATCTAGTAATTAAAAATGTTTCTACATACATTTTAGGTCTAGAAGAAAATTCTTATTTGATTCGATGTTTTAACCTATTAAATAACTACACGAACAAAACTCAAGAAGCCTAAAAGATTGATAAATAGATTAATCATAGTATACAAACAACTTAGTCAGTAAAGAAACGGAGGAACTACCAATAATCGCTCAGTATTTCATTCTCTCTTAAATTTATCCATTACACCATCCGATAATCGTCCGTTAATTGTTAATCCGATACCGAACCAACCGTTATCTTGTTGGGTGGCTAGCGGATTAGTATATTTAAAAACCGATAACCAATAAGCCGAACCGCTAAGTATAATTATCCAACCGATAAGCAACCCTACATACTTCTAACATATTATTATATAAAATACATAATTTTATGATGATTTGTATAATTTTCAACATTAATACATCGTCAAACACATTTGAATTCGTTGATTAAAAATATTATCGCTTTTGAATTTGAATAATTTTGTGCTATCGATTTCAAGTAGCTACAACAAATGTTTGAACATTTCATGATGACTGCAATTTTTATATTTATGGATAAAAATTTTAGTATTAGCGATTTAATGCTAAATGAGTAAAATATTGTGTAAGATACTAGCTAGAATTTATTGATTAATCACTATTTATATTTTAATAATTCTTTCTACTGACGTTTTTCTTTTAGTTTTAAGTTTGAATTGTACAAAAACAGTAAATGAAATATCTATACTCGGTGATTAAGTTAAATATTCTAAAATTTACATATATACACAAGGTAAAGTTACCTTATTACTTTAAATCCCAATTTGATAAAGTATTTACACAAATTCCAAACTAATTACATAAATTCCCTTTTTTGTATTTTCTCTCTCTTAAATATTATACATTTAAAATCACGTTTTTTTCTTCCAATTTTTGCTCCCAAGTGCTCCCATTACCCATTCGTAATTTTCTCCATTTTTGAATCCCATAAATCACGGCAAAATACAAGTAACGTCTAATTAGAGGTTACCAATTTGTAAGTGTTTAAGCTTTAATTGATGTTTCTAATTTTACTTCATTAATTTTTTAATTTTTTTTTTCAACTTTACCAATTCAGGAGTTTTTCCTTTATTTGTTTGGTTGCATGTTGATTTTGTACGAAATTACAGTATTGTGCAGTAATATTCAAGTTCAGTAGTTCGATTTTTTCGATTTTTTTCATAAACTACAAGTTAGATCATTAATTTTCTTGTTTTGTACTTCGATTTAACACTACTGTTAAGTCAATATAGGGTAAAATTGGTAACGGATTATCCTCCTAACTTTAGTTTAGGAAGTCCTTAGTTAGATGCAAAAGATAAAGATCCCGTGAGATTTGTTCCTAGTACATTTGATTACGGGGATCGAAATTTCGCAGATAATCGTTCAAAGCACAGAAACGATCCCGTTACAATGAAGAAATTGAAGGAAGTTGCCACTTCTAGATCGAAGAAGCCAGATTCAAAAGCTACAAGTAAAAAAAAGTTTGATGATTCCGATCGTTCACGTCTTCCGAAGGTATTGATTATAAGTTGATATATAAGTTGACATATGTATGATATGACATTATACATTCTGAAATTTTATATTGTAAAGTATAAGCTACAATATATAAGACATTATACATTAATTATTTTGTCTCACTAATGTATAATATAGGTATTCTGAAATATATTTCAATATGTTATACATTGGAAGTTCTGAAAATCCAAACATTATAAAGTATTAACATTGTATAAGGTGACGTTACACATTCACATAACATTATAGGTCATACATATTTTAATGTGACAATCTATATTATGGCATTATACATTATTGCAATTTATTTCTTAAATGTGTAAGTTACCCTCATACATGTCTAACTGTTGTTTAATTAGGGTTCTATTTTAATTTTAATATGTATAAGATACCCTCATACATGTGTTTAAGTTGTTTATTTAGGTTCGGATATAAATTTTTAGATGTATAACTAACCCTCATACATTTGTAACTGTTGTTTAATCTGAATTAAATTGTTAGATGTATAAATTACCCCCATACAGGTGTAACTATTGTTTAATGTGGGTATTATTTAGTTTTTTAAATGTATAAGTGACCCTCATACAATGTGTAACTGTTGGGTAATTAGGCTATGTTTTTTTTTCCCGGGCATGAAATACCATATTGATAATGTCCCTGAGACATGTGGCAAGTATCAAGCCTCAGAAACTAGAAAACACTATACACATAATCTTTGATGAAAACTTCTACTCCTAATAGCTTTTTGAGCTAGTTTGAATATGTCTATTCTGGCCACCACTTCAGCTTTAATCCTTGCAACAACATCGCTGGGACTAATATTGATTTTTTCGAACAAGCTCAAATTCCTAGCACGCCAAGCATAATACACTATTCCACTAATTAGAGCAGCAACAATTTCTTTCACAAACTTTCTCCAATGCCTTTTCTTCACAACTTCTAACACTTGTTTGATCCCTGCAACAGGTAACTCAATATCTGCCCTCTACATCAATTCATTTGTGACTTCACAGAACCAACTGCATGTGACAAACAGATGATGGTTGGTTTCAAGATCTTATTTATCACACAAACAACACACAACATGATCAACAGGGATATTCATGCGAATCAATCTTTTCTTTGTTAGTAACCTGCTATGCACAGCTAATCAAAGGATGAATCTCTGCTTGGAGGGTAATACTGCATTCGAAATAAGATCAGCTATGCCCATATTAACTTGATTTTCTAACATGGATTGGTAGCTCTCTTTAATATAATATTTCCTTTTTGCGGTGAGTATATATCTATCTTGCACATACCAGTTTCTCATACCTTCCATTAGGGACATCAATTTTCTCCAATACGAGCTACTATCCTGTGGAGCTTTATGTGCCCATACATTGAGATCATCTTTTATGTATATACCATGTACTCATTTCACTCATAAGTTGTCTTCCTTCTGCATTATTTGCCACAGTAACTTACCAACGGAAGCCACGCTCCACTTACCACACTCCTTGATATTTAAACCTTCATATTTCTTAGGAACATAGACTTTGCTCTAAGCAATTAAAGGTACTTTCCTCTTCTCTTCAGTATTTCCCCACAAGAACTATCTACATTTGCTATCTACCTCTTTTACCACACTGTGAGGCAAGATAAAAATTGAGCCCAAAAAGTTGCGTACTGAAAACAATACTGCAAGGACTACTTGCAATCTTCCTGCAAATGACAGTCTTCTTGCATAAGTAGTTCTTATCTTCTGCACTATTTTTTCGATCAACAGCTGGCAATCTAGCTTGGACCACTTCTTAGAGGAAAGAGGTAATCCAAGATATTTTATAGGAAGAGTACCCTGTGAGAAACCAGTCAAAGACATTAGTTGAGTTTTAACATTCTCCTCCATGCAAGCTAAAATGATATTAGACTTTTCCATGTTTGCAACCAGCCCTGTAACTGTACTAAAATGAGCTAAAGCTTCTTTGATTTTAATGACTGATCCTTTTTCTCCTTTGCAGAACACCATTAGATCATCTGTAAAGATGAGATGTGTGAGCTACAAGGTTTTGCACATAGGATGAAACCTGAATGTTGGCAGCAAACTCAATACACTTTAAAGTTCTGGAAAGATACTCCATAACTAAGACAAACAGTAGGGTGAGATCACCCTGTCTAATCCCTCTTTTGCCTTCAAAGTAACTATGTCCTTCACCATTTACCTTCACACTAAACTTTGTTATAGTAACACATACCATAATCTAGTGTACAAACTTCTCTAGAAATTCATACCCCTTTAGTGTTTTCTCTAGGAATTTCCAATCAACCATATCAAAAGCCTTTCTAAGATCTATCTTCATTAAACATCTAGGAAAGGTTTTACTGCCATAGTATCTGAGTAGATCATCACACATCATGCAACATTGATCTGCCGAGGACAAAAGCTACCTGGTTGTTTGCCACTAAATGTTCCACGACACCTTTTAGCCTACTGCAGATGAGCCTGGATATACATTTGTAAATCACATTACAACAAGAGATATATATTTGAGACCAAATTAAAGGGCATATTTATGTATTTTGCCTTAATAAAATGTAATAGTTCTTTATTTTTTTTAGGTAATTTAAAATTTTTATCTTTATATTTTACTGTCTTTAATATTATTTTAATTAAAATTAAAATCATAAAAATTTATATTAAATTTTTTGAGGTGTCCAAATTTTGAGAGGCTAAAGCAAACGTTTTACCGGCCTTTTAACCTTGAGACAACCCAGGCCATAATTCAATAATGTATGAATGGAAGTGGAGTCCACCCTTTAGTTTCATACTTTTTTGTGTGTGTATTTCTTTCAAATTATACATAGGATTCGTAAGCTGCTGCCACAAATTCAATGTATATGGTCATGGAGTAGACTATGACAGAGCTTTTGAGGTGTCCAAAAAACCCATGGAAAAATTACAAAATGAAGTGCGACAATTAGTCCCAAGGGAAATCGGAGATAACAAAGGGTAATATAGAAAATATGTCATATCAGAAAGCAGTGATCAGAGAGACTCTTAGGCTTCATCCACCAGTTCCACTGCTACTTCCTCGAGAATCAATGGAAGACGTAAAATTACTAGGCTATCACATACCTGCAAAAATTTAAGTCATTATTAATGCTTGGACAATTGGAAGAGGCCCATTGTAACGAACCCAAATTCTCAACTCAACAATCAATACACAAAGTGAACAAAACTAATCAACTTTGATTAATACAGAAAGGAGAAATTACAGTACGAAGAAGAGGAATAATAGTAGAAGGGGATGAGAGGCCTAGAGAGAATTGGGGATGAGAAGCATAGTCTTTGCCTAAACAATTATCACAATTTTCATAAGTCTATTCTTCCTAGAATGTACTATTTATTAACTTGTATCCCACACATAACCACTTAATGTGGTATTGGGCTGCTTCACTATGATTAGTTTTGGCCCATTCATAACACCCATTGTCGTGGGATAATCTAGAGGAGTATCGGCCAGAGAGATTCTTAAACAGTGACATTGACGTTTGTAGACACGTAATTTTTTTCTTTACCGAAAATATTTTAATTATTTTTATTTTATTTTATTTTATTTTTATTTTATTCACCTTACCATACTTTTGTTTAATTGATAATTTCTCCCTAAAAAAAGAATTGAAAATAATTAAATACATAACATCTTTGTCACCTCACTATGTCACCTCAACATCTCACTTTTCATTTTTCATTGGATACATGCAAAAGGCACACGGCCTACTCATTTTTTCACACGCCACCCTCACTTTTCCAGATGCCACACACTTATTCCCACAAGCCACCAATTATATGCTTCCACATAGGATAATAAATAAAGAAAAAGAAAACCAAATAAAAAATATAAAAGGAAAATTCTAAAAGGGAAAAAGGGAGGCTCATTCTTTCATCATCATCTTCTCCACAATAACAACAATCACCAAATCATCTTCCTCACAAGAACAAAAAAAGCCGAGGGAGAGAAAGAGAGAATCGCGCGAGAGAAAAAAAATCACGAGAGAAAAAGGGTCTGGACAAAGGGAATCCGACATAAACAGTGCCGGTGAACAGTAATAGCGTGAACAGTAACAGAGTAAATAGTAACAGAGTGAAAAGAAACGATGTGAACAATAACAGCATGAACAGTGTTGGTGCACGGGTCATTATTTCACATTGTCGATTTGGATTGTTGGTGTTAAGGTTCGGCTCGAGGTTTCCGGGTGCGGACTCTCTTTATTTGAATAACATTGAGTTTGAAAGCTTCAAATTGAGGTCCAATTCTACTCTCTTTCTCTTTTTATTTCATTATTTATTATATTTGGTGTTGGATTGAATATTACGTGTTATTTGGTCCTTGTTGGTGATGAATGCGTGTTTATTTTGACTCGTGGTTGGTTTTCTTGATTATGGTTTGGTGAAATGGTATCTCGTTTGAGAATTGAAATTGGTTGTTTGGGGATGGAATTGAGAAATTGATAAAAAATTGAATTTAGATTAACTTTGGTTTATTGTTGTTTTGTTTAATTCGTAATGAGCATGAATATTGTTGGAATGTGATAGAATTATGACATGTTGAAATGGATAGACAAATGTCGGTTTGGGTAGGCAAAACTTAGGAGTGATGTGTTTATTAAATGTTTTGAATGTTTAGTGTGCGTGTGAATATTTGGTTTCTAGTTTATCGTGTTTAATTCAAATGTATTTATTTAGCCGGGGAATGCCCCGAGACACAATGTATTTATTCACCGGGGAATGCCCCGACGTACTATGTTGGCGGAAGACGTTCGTGAGGAAGGTCCGAGGCGTCGGGTAAAGCACGAAAGCGTAGTTAGTATTAGTGTAGGTTAGATAGGATTCATTCTTGTATTTTTCTATTTTGGACTGTATAAATTGGACTGGACACTGTACTTTTGATTCATTTTTTTTTTGTTTGTTTGTTTAATTGTTTTACATGTTTTGTATGGTTTGTACATTTGTAGTGTCAAAATTAGCCGATACGCTCCACCAAGCGATTGTGGTCGAACCACGGGATCGAGGGGTGCCTAACACCTTCCCCTCGGTCAACAGAATTCCTTAGCCAGAATCTCTGTTCGCAAACCAGTTTAAAGAGTCAAATGTTTTTTAAAAGGATTTTCCAATGGTGACTTGGCACATCAGATTATGCCAAGTGGTGACTCTGAGTTTTGAATGTAAAAGGTCCTTTTCGAAACAAATTATCTTCATTTTGTCACTTTAACAATGAAAACCTTTCCGAACCTTAAAACGATAATCTTTTTCGAAGTTAGAAAAGGGGTGTGACAACGTCAAAGGACTTAATTTTGAGTTGATTCCTTTTGGAGCAGGACGAAGGGGGTTGTCCAGGAACTGCTTTTGCTATTGTGGTAATTGAGCTAGCATTAGCAAGGGTTGTGCACAACTTCAATTTTGCATTACCAAAAGGGATTAAAGAAGGAGATTTTGGACATGACTGAATGCACTGGCCACACTATTCGTAGAAAATCACCTTCGCTAGCATTGGCTAATCCATTGTTCGAGTTAATTTTACAAATGAGGTAAATATATTGGTCTACTCTCTTTTTGGGTGTTCTTGTATGTGAGGTTTCTTATTTTAACAATTCCCATTGTCTCCTCCCGCTCTCACAATCACCACCCCCTACCTCTGCCCTGTCGCAGCCCCAAGCCAAAAATAATAAATCAGTAGCAGATGAATTATACTGTTAACAGTATAATTACTAGTTCATTTCTTCAACTAAACGGAGTACTATCATAAAGGTCTAGTTCATATCTTCTGGGAAGATAGTCTTCTACAATACTATTCTAATATATATTATATATTGATAGAGCATCGTAGAAGACAGTTTCTTTCTTTAAAAAATACTCCCTTTTCATTCCTCTATGATATCCACATGGGAAGAACACGTCAAATACCATGCTGCTTTTTCCTCTTATTTTGCAGTTTTTGTAAAACAATTTACCAACTAAAGTCTAAATATGGAAAAGCTTTAGTTGGATAGTTAAATATCAAACAGCAAGATGGCTTATTAGCGGCCAAGAAGTAACACATCTTTTATATTATATCTGCGAAACATGTTGAAACAAGAAATTCTGCAACATAAAAGAGATATACAAAGCATCCAAAAAGGGAGTAGATATGACACTAATTTCATATCGTGAAACTATTAAATAACTAGCAAGTAGCTAACTAGGCCATGGAGTAGCCACCGCAAGCAAAGGTAATTTCCTACGAACAGCAAGCCCATTGCATTCAGTCATGTCCAAATCCTCCCCCTTTATCCCTTTTGGTAATGCAAAATTGAACTTGTGCACAAGGTTTGCTAGTGCTAGCTCATTCACCATAATAGCAAAAACAATTCCTGGGCAGCCTCTTCTGCCAGCTCCAAAGGGAATCAACTCAAAGTTTAGTCCTTTGACATCAATATCACTATTTAAGAACCTCTCTGGTCGGTACTCCTCTGGATCATCCCATGATAACGGGTCTCTACCGATTGCCCAAGCATTAATAAAGACTTGAGTTTTAGCAGGTATGTGATAGTCTAGTAATTTTACATCTTCCATGGATTCTCGAGGAACTAGAAGTGGAGCCGGTGAATGAAATCTGAGAGTCTCTTTGATCACTGCTTTCAGATACTGCATATTTCCTAAGTCATCCTCCGTTATCTCTGCTTTCCCTTGGCCTAATTGTCTCACTTCATCATGTAATTTGGCCATAACTCTTGGATGCCTCAAAAGCTCTGTCATTGTCCACTCCAAAGTTGTATATGTTGAATCTGTGCCAGCAATAAACGAGTCCTATGCATTATAATGAAACACAAAGAACAATGTTTAGTAGTATTTTCAAGAAAATATATGAGTATTAAGAGAGAATCAATCACAAATATATCTATGTGACCGTCTTTAACTACGAAATAGTATATATTAGGACACTCAAAAGAAAAATTAAAACAAGACATTGTACTAGTAGAAGATGCTAAATTACCAAAAGCGTAGCTTTCAATGAATCTCTTGGAAGAGGAAAGCCAGTTTCCTTTCCATTCTGAATTTCCAGCAAAATATCCACGAAGTCTTTAGCTTCACCTGCTCTGTATTCTTCTTTCTTGTTTGTAATCATGCGTTCTTCAATCACGCTCTCTAGAAATACATCCAAATCTTTAGCTACTTTCTTCACTCTTGCGTCCAGACCATTAAATTTATTGAGCCATTTAAGCCATGGAATATAATCCCCAATGTTGAAAGTACCTAAGAGTATAAGAAGTTCTTCTAGGAGAGCCTTAAGAGCTATTCCACTTTCCGCTTCATCGTATGTCCTTCCTATGGCCACTCTGCTGATTATGTTATTAGTCATACAACATAAAACTTCTCTCAAATTTATCACTGAATTCGAAGAATCACACACTTGTCTAATGTTTTCAACCATTTTCGATGTTTCTTCTTCTCTAACACGACGATAAGATTGGACTCTTTTGTTGCTGAGAAGGTGAAGCACGCCAACACTTCTAATTTGTCTCCAGTATTCGCCATAGGAAGCATAGGCCACATCTTTGGAGCCATAAAGTAGCCCATCAGCGATGCTAGATTTAGGTCTGTTTGACCATACAAGATCATGAGTTTTCATGATATCACGAGCAGCATCGACAGAGGAAGCCACCAGCACTGGCTTACTGCCCAAGTGAAGTAGCATGACTGGACCATATTTTTGAGATAGTTTATGGAAAGAACGATGAGGAAGCGATCCAAGTTGATGCAAATTTCCAATGATTGGAAGCTTTCTTGGAGATGGTGGTAACAATAACCTCTTTTCAGTGTTTGAAGGGATTAAGAACCACTTGTGACGAAAGAAAATGAAGACAAACAGAAGAACAAGAAGAAAATACCAGTGAATTAGCTCCATTTTTGTTTTAGAAATTAACTAGGGAGTACTATTGTGTAGAAACAGATAATATTTGGACACAAATATCTCTTAAGTACCACTTTTTTTTTTGGTTTTTCAAGGAAACATAGCCGCCATTCTATTATCAGCATATAAGCAGCATAAGATGTTTTTTCATTCACCAGAAGTAACCTTAAGTAAGAGTTGAGACCGCCGCATCAATTGATTCTCTTACTGACCACCTTAAGACAAACGTAGTTCAAACTGTTGAAATATCTTGTTTGGGTTTTTTTCATAGTCCGACACAAATTTTGTGGTTACAGCTGGATTTAGTAAAATCCTTTTTGTCATGGAGTAATCCATAGAATTGTGGTCCAGGGCGGCTCCACAGTTTAAGAGATATACCCAAAATTAGGTTTGTATAGATGAAACCTTTAAGTTAAATCGAACCGATAAATTAAATTAAATTGAGGAAAAAAATCAAATTATAATTTAATTTGATTGGTTTGGTATTAGAAAAAAAAATTTACCATTCTTGATTTGATATTGATAAAAAAAAAATCAAATTAAATCCAAATCAATCCGACATAATATATATATATATATATATATATATAATATTCGAACTTTTTTATACATAAAATATTAATTATAATTTATTTTTTAAATACTTTTTCAACTAGTTTTAATAATTTTCAATAATTTAAATGTAGATGTAGATATATATTTAGATTTGAACCTTTTAAGTTGTAATATTTGTTCATTAATTATTAATTAAATGATCCAAAATTCAATATAAACTTAAAACCTAAACTTTTCACTCTTCATCTCACTTTTTAGTTTCAAGGAAGTTTTTCGCTCCTTATTTTTTCATAATTATGGTTTTTCATTAGCACATGAGTGAAAATATATTTGATCTAGTCTTCGATAATAATATAATTGTAAAAACTAAATATTATAAAAAAAAATGAAAAAACCGAAAACCTAAAAAAATCGATTAAAACCTAAACTGAAAAACCAATTTTATGTTGGTTTGATTTGATTTATAATTTTAATAAACCGACATGATTGATTCTTACAGTGTTTTTTTTGAAAAAGAAGAAATATTGAATATGATTTGTAGAAATATATTAAACCTTTTATATAAAAGGAAAAAATATAAGAAGTTTGATAAATTTGGAATACTATAAGTCAAATATTAATTATCATTATCAAAGTTATGTTTTACTTGCCTGACATTACCATCAAAATATATTTCAGAATGGTACAAATTATTCTAAATTCGAGAAATATACTATTAAGAACCTTCAAATCACAAAGATAATTTCAAATAGATTAATTAAATAAATAAAAATGTACTCATAATCTTGATTAACAAAATTATTTTCTCTCTTTTTTTTTTTTTTTTTTTTTTTTTTAAAAAGGCCACAAATCTGTCATTGTATAGATATTCCAGCTAAATTAAACTAACAATAATCGGATAATTCTAAAGATATTTGTTTAAATCTCATGCTTTTCTATTTTTCAAAAATAAAGAAGTGGTCGCTGTCACTAATCTTCCTTCAAGAAAGTGGTAGATATATCATTATAAAATTTCTTTACGTAACTTGTAGAAATTATAAAGATCTTTGCTTTAGATACTTTGAAGCTTTTTTTTTTGTACAAATATTTTGAAGCTCTGAAACAATAAAAATATTTCTTATTATAATCACGAAATATAATATATATGTTGTTAAATAATCTGGTTAAAGTTTTAATTTGATGAGTAACGGTTCAGGTTTAATTGGGGATTCGTTTGAAATTGGTAATTTGGATTGATATCGATCAATTTTGGAAAATCATTAGTGAAGGGGTATAAGTTCAATAATGGCGAGGTAAAAATTGGTCAAATAATATGAATACAACAAAATAGTGGAGTATATGTGACCTTTTTTCCGGTATAATGACAAATATATTCTGACGATTCAATATTTAATGGATGCTTTGGTTGAAAATTGTCCTGCGTCCTGGATTTTTTTTTCTATCTTTTGCTGTAAAAAAATTCAGAAAGTAGCAGTAATTGTGTTAATTACTGTTATTAAGCGACAAATTTCGTAGCTAATTATTCTTAAATTTTTTGGTACTGAATTTGAACTCTTGTCATGTTTTTTTTTTTTTTTAAAAAAAGACAGAACATACAATTTTTATTATTTTTACAAACAAAAAAGAGCGGACTTATAGCATGTTTGGGATTGCTTATTTCCTAGAATAAATATTTATTTTGAAGAAAAAACACTTTTTTAAAAAAAAAGTGTTTGATAAACTTGTAAAAATGCTTTTAAAAATAAGCAACTTCATGGTCTACCCATGGATTGGCCAGTTCTTATTTGGAAGGCTGCAATTTCTTAACTGCGGCGGTTTCTACTCCTGCTAATAGTTTAGCACATTCGATGTTGTTACTATGGGGTCCTGAAGCACAAGGAGATTTTACTCGTTGGTGTCAATTGGGGGGTCTGTGGACTTTTGTTGCTCTCCATGGAGCTTTTGGCCTAATAGGTTTCATGTTACGTCAACTCGAGCTTGCTCGATCTGTTCAATTGAGACCTTATAATGCACTCGCATTCTCTGGTCCAATTGTTGTTTTTGTTTCTGTATTTCTGATTTATCCACTAGGTCAGTCTGGTTAGTTCTTTGCACCTAGTTTTGGTATAGCAGCTATATTTCGATTCATCCTACTTGTAATTTTTCTGCTTCTAAAAAAAAGTAGAAGCAGAAAATTATTTTTTTATGACAGAATTATCTCTATCACACACAAATATATATATTAACATATCTTAAAAGTTTGATTAACGTTTGATTTTTAAAATTTTACATTTCATATTTACATCATAATTCTTTATGATTTATATATTGTTATTTTATTTTCACTCATTTTCTTTAAATAAATTTGAAAATATCATTGATGATGATGACTAAAGAATATATAAGTAGTATATCACCATTTAATTATTTTAATGTATTTATGTATATAAATATTGATTGAAAATTTTAGAGAACGTACTTTTTAATTAAATAAAAAAATTAATTAAAAATATTATAATAGATATTTAAAATCATTTTTTCTCTATAAATTAATTTTAGTAATAAAAGTCTATTGATAGATGTCCTTTTAGCACGTCTTGAAAAAGATTATCCAAACATACTTTGACTATCAAAAGCACTTTTCGAATGAATTTATCAAACACAAAATATTTATTTTTAAAAATACTTTTTTAAAAAGTGCTTCTCAAAGAAGCAGTTTTGCAACAACAATCCCAAATGGGCCCTTAGCAAATTGGCTTCTGTACTTTATATATCTAAGCAGTGGAATTAATAATTTGGTTAACTTGGAACTCTTGCCATGTTAATCCAAATAAATCCACCAAAACATACGTTTTTATTTTTTTTAAAAAAACAAAAAGTTGGCGTCTATATATGTATCTAAGCAATGCATCAATAATTTGATTTACTTGTAGCTGTTACTAATTTGAAGCCAGCCCAAATCTTGATTTCACTGTGGTATCTAAGTACCAAAAAAAAAAATGGATCTCCCTTGGTATTCTCTTCTAATTCCACTGCTTGTTTTCATTTTCTTTCTTCATCAATGCTTCTTTACTAAATTCAACATTTCAAAAAATTTACCACCCTCTCCAAGAAAGCTTCCCATCATAGGAAATTTGCATCAACTCGGGTCGTATCCTCATCGTTCTCTCCATAAACTATCGAAAAAATATGGTCCGGTCATGCTACTTCACTTGGGCAGTAAGCCAATGCTTGTTGCTTCTTCTGTAGATTCTGCTCGCGATATCTTGAAAACTCACGATCTCATCTGGGCAACCAGACCTAAATCCAGCATTGTCGATAGACTCACGTATGGCTCCAAGGACGTGGGGTTTAGTCCATTTGGTGAATATTGGAGGCAAGTTAGAAGTATTGCTGTGCTTCATCTTCTTAGTAGTAAAAGAGTACAATCTTTTCGTGGTGTTAGAGAAGAAGAAGTTGCGAACATGATTATAAAGATCAAGCAAAAGTGTGATTCTTCGAGTTCAGTGATAAATTTGGGAGATCATTTATATTCTCTCACTAATAACATAATTTGCAGAGCGGCTTTAGGGAGGATATACAATGAAAGGGGAAGTGAAATAGATGCAAAGGCCATCCTAGAAGAATTGCTTCAACTTTTGGGTTCTTTTAACGTTGGGGATTATATTCCGTGGCTCGAATGGGTCAATAAAATCACTGGTCTAGACACCAAAGTGGACAAGTTAGCTAAAAAATTGGACGCCTTTTTAGAGAGTGTGATTGAAGAACACATTACTAGGAACAAGAAAAAAGAATGCAGTACTGGTGAAGCTAAAGACTTCGTGGACTTTTTGCTTGAAATTCAAAATGGAAAGGACACTGGCTTTTCTCTTCGAAGGGATTCATTGAAAGCTATCCTCTTGGTAAGAATCTCGTATTTCTATCATCCTCATTGATCAAGGCAGACAAAGTTTAACGTTTTTAAAGACCGAGTTTAAGTCATGCAGAGCAGTATTAAAATGTATTACTAATTCTCTTGTATGAACATGCCCCAAATGTATACTATTTTAAATTTTATATCGCGTAGTAAAAGCAGTGGTGCTGACATAACACATTTTACGCGTCATGTATAGCCCCCCATGTTTCGCGGCTATATTTTAAATGTTAGAAAGCATTTGGAAATAAATGGAGCTTAAAAAGAAGTTTGTCATTTCATTTGTGTTCATTTGCTATCACAGGATTCGTTTACTGCTGGAACGGATACAATATATACAACTCTAGATTGGATAATGGCGGAGCTTTTGAGGGAGCCAAGGGCCATGAAAGCATTACAGAATGAAGTGCGGCGATTAGCTCAAGGAAAATCAGAGATAACAGAGGATGATCTAAAAAATATGCAGTATCTGAGAGCTGTTATCAAGGAGAGCCTCAGGCTTCATCCACCGAATCCACTATTAATTCCTCGAGAATCAATGAAAGACGTGAAATTATTAGACTATTATCACGTACCTGCTAGAACTCAAGCTATTGTGAATGTTTGGGCGATCGGAAGAGACCCCTTATCATGGGAAAACCCAGAGGAGTATCGGCCAGAAAGATTCTTAAATAGTCATATTGATGTCAAAGGACTAAACTTTGAGTTCATTCCCTTCGGAGCAGGCAGAAGGGGCTGCCCAGGAAGTACTTTTGGTATTGCAGTAATTGAGCTAGCTTTGGCGAGGCTTGTGCACAAGTTCAACTTTGCATTACCACAGGGGATAAAACCGGAAGATTTGGATATGACTGAAAGCATCGGCATCACTACTCGTAGGAAATCACCTTTGCTAGTCGTGGCCACTCCGTGCTCTAGTTAGGAGTTTTGCTCCATTTCTTACTGTCCACATCAGTGATTTTATTCGCCAATTTTATCAATTAAATGCAGTTACCAGCGTTGCTAGCTTCCTTTTTGGGTGTTTGTACATCTATTGGTGTTCTTTTATGCAATATTTCTTGTTCTAACATGCTACGCAAATAACATTGATATTGTGTCAAAAGATTGAACATGAACAAACATCAATTTCCATCTTTTAAAATCAGCACTCACAAGAAAGTCATTTGTTTGTACAGAAACTTGTTGCACACTTCTGATGTTCCATTTTTGTTCCATAGATGCGAAGTTTCTCTTGTTTCTCAGGACTATATTTTTGGAAGCTTATTTGGAACTCCGACTAGTCGCAGAGAATGGGGTTCGTTTCAATCTTAGTACGTTCAAGGAGTGTACTCCTCTGCTTTGTTTATTTTTTATTTTATTAATAAAAAGATCCATACCCGATGGAGTTCTTCCTCGAACAATTAAACTTGAAATTGAAATGGAAGCTATAATATATATCATCCACATTTTACCCTCAGAAATGAACTCTTGTATGGTTTTTTAAATGAATGATGATTAGGTAAAAGGTCAAACTGCAAAAGATAAAAGGATATCGATTGGGTGTAAACCAAAGAATTTTATATACATACATTAAGGATGTAAAATGCAAAGAACCCAAGGTTAGCTATTATCATTTTTGTTGTAATTCATTGTCTTCTGTAGTTAAATGCATCAATAACTTATCAATGATAAACTCATACTGTTCAATTTCTTAAATAACTAGTAATATCTTCAAGAAATTGGCCGACATCACTATATTTTTCTTTTCCTCACCAAAACATTTTCCCTTTAGGTATACTCCGAAATATCTATGAGAATCAAGAAAAGAATTATTTGTGCTGATCATATGTAAAGGAAAGTGGTCGTCATCACTCATCACTATATAATTTTTTCAAGAAAGTGGTTGATATAAACTATATATATTTAATTTCTTTAATTTTCATGCAAAAGATTGTTTCTTTAGGTATTTTGAAGTTCTGAAAGAATCAAGAAATGCGTGATTTGTTTGATTATGATATGAAACATAATATAATCAAAACAGACCTAATCCCAATTTTGAAAATAGATATACCAAACTTACAAGTAACAATTATAAAGGGCACCTCAGTGCACTAAGCATTCCGCATTCACGCAGGGTTCAGAGAAGAGCCACACACCCTTAGGTGTGTGATGTAGACATCCTACCTGATACAAGAGTCAGAGGTTGATTCCACAGCTCGATCCGTGACCTTTATAATTATATTTTTTTAAAAAAATATTATGGGCACACTTGCAAGTTAGCAACTACATTGGGATCAATAATTCAACTAGTAACTATTACTAACTTGAAGCCAAATTTTGATTACTAGTCACTACAGCAAAAAGATGGATATCCCCTGGTATTCTCTTCTAATTCCTCTGTCTGTTTTCATTTTCTTCCTTCGTCAATGCTTCTTTACTACTCCACATAATCAAAAAAAGTTACCACCATCTCCAAGAAAGATCCCAATCTTAGGAAATTTGCTCCAACTTGGGTCGCATCCTCACCGTTCTATCCATAAACTATCTCAAAAATATGGTCCAGTCATGCTGCTTCACTTGGGCAGTAAGCCGGTGCTCGTTGCTTCCTCAGCTGATGCTGCTCGTGATATCATGAAAACTCACGATCTCGTATGGTTAAATAGACCTAAATCTGGCATCGCCGATAGACTCCTTTATGGCTCAAAGGACGTGGCCTTTAGTCCGTATGGTGAATACTGGAGAAAAATCAAAAGCATCACCGTGCTCCACCTTCTCAGCAACAAAAGAGTCCTATCTTTTTGTTATATCCTAGAAGAAGAAATATCGAATATGATTGAAAAAATCGGACAAGAGTGTGATTCTTCTAGTTCAGCGATAAATTTAAGAGATCATTTCAGTTCTGTGACAAGTAACATAATTAGCAGAGTGGCCTTGGGGACGAAATATAACGAGGTGAATGAAAGTGGGACGAATGCTAAAGAAACCATAGAAAAACTCCTTTCACTTTTAGGTGCTTTTAATATTGGGGATTATTTTCCGTGGCTTGAATGGGTCAATAGAATCAATGGTCTTGACACCAAAGTAGAAAAAGTGGCTAAAGAACTGGATACATTTTTGGAGAGTGTGTTTGAAGAGCACGTTAGTAGGGACGAGAACAGAGAATACCGTGTAGATGAAATTAAAGACTTTGTGGATGTTTTGTTGGAAATCCAAAATGAAAAGGTAACTGGATTTCCTCTTCAAAGGGATTCATTGAAAGCTATCCTCGTGGTAAGCATTGTAGCAATATCTGCAAAATACATATAATTACTGGTTACTGCTTTGAAATAATTAATTTTCAAGAAGAGAAGTAATAGTGGTGTGACTACATCTGTTACTCTAAATATTAGTATTTGTGTTTCTTTTTAATACATAGGATTCGTTTGCTGCCGGTACGGACACAACATATACAGCTCTAGAGTGGACAATGACGGAGCTTTTGAGGCATCCAAGAGCCATGGAAAAATTACAAAATGAAGTGAGGGGATTAGTCCCAGGGAAAGCGGAGATAAAAGAGGACGACTTAGGAAATAGGCAGTATCTGAAAGCAGTGATCAAGGAGAGTCTTAGGCTTCATCCACCGCTTCCACTACTACTTCCTCGAGAATCAATGGAAGACGTAAAATTACTAGGCTATCACATACCTGCTAAAACTCAAGTCGTTATCAATGCTTGGTCAATCGGAAGAGACCCCTTGGTGTGGGAAAATCCAGAGGAATTCCGACCAGAGAGGTTCTTGAACAGTGATATTAACGTCAGAGGACTAAACTTTGAGTTGATTCCCTTCGGAGCTGGCAGAAGGGGCTGCCCAGGAATTACTTTTGCCATTACCGTGAATGAGCTAGCATTAGCAAGGATTGTGCACAAGTTCGATTTTGCATTACCAAAAGGGATAGAAGAAGAGGAGTTGTATATGACTGAAAGCACTGGCATCACAATTAGTAGGAAATCACCTTTGCTAGCAATTGCCACTCCATCTTCTAATTAATAATATTGTAAATGAATCATAGTTCCTAGCATTGCTTGCAGCTAATAACTTTCATGTCCATTTAGATTATTGATCTTATAGTATCTATTTCCATTGCCGTAAATAAATGTCGAATACTTTCGTTTTTTCATTTACCTCTAATTACTACTCCATAGATGATAAGTACTATATTACCTTTAACTTTTAAGGGTGTGTTTTATGTGGAATAAAATAAATAATTTCTGAAAAATCAGAATGTTTTCCAAGGAAAACAAGTTCCTTAAAAATGAATAAAATGATGTTCCTGATGAAAATAGAAATAATAAGTTTTATAAGTTTTATAAGTAACATTCCAAGTTTATTGTCTCCTCTCCACTCACCCAACGCTTCCAACCCTCACCACTTGATGATCCCACCCACCCCCACAACGCCTGAACCCCCCTCCCACCCTATCCAAACCCCATATATAATGTCTTGCTGTATCACATATAAATGCTCTTCTAACTATATCTTTTTACTTGCCAAATACCAAAAAATAAGTAAGAATGCCTAGAAATTATTTTCCATGAAAACATTTTCCTTCACAAAATATAGTATCTATAGCGTAATTAGCTGAAGAAATGGTCAAGGAATACACCATATTAATCAAGACAATACACGACAGATCTCAATTATATTAGTTTTACCCAAAAAAAAAAAAATGATGGGGAAAACTTGCAAGTTAGCATCTATAGTTTGATCAATAACTCAACTAGTAGATGTTACTACTATTTAAGCAATAATTTGGCCAGGGACGTTCTAAGAACACCTAAAAGTTGCCCTATTGACAAAATTAAGTTCTTTGAAAAATGATCTTCCTTCCTCTTTCATTACTTGCTTCTCTAATTTCAATTCTTTTTATCGCCATCCTCCTCAAATGTTTCTCTAAATCCCAGAATATATTACCTCCTTCTCCATGGAAACTTCCAGTAATTGGAAATCTCCATCAACTAGGCAAACACCCGCATCGCTCCCTCCAAATGTTGTCCAAAAAATACGGTCCCTTAATGCTTCTTCAACTAGGCAAAAATCCAGCACTTATTGTGTCCTCAGCTGATGCGGCTCACGAGATATTGAAAACTCATGACTTAGTTTTCTCGAATAGGGCTAAAACAAGCGTCCATGACAGACTACTTTACGGCTCAAAAGACATGGCCTTCACTAGCTATGGTGAGTATTGGAGGCAAGTGAGAAGCATTTGTGTGATTCAACTTTTAAGTAACACGAGGGTACAATCTTTTAATGGTGTACGAGAAGAAGAGACGCTTTTAATGGTTAAGAAGATTCGCGAGCTATGTTCTGTCTCGCGACATTTAGGGATGAATTTGAGTGATATTTTGCGTGAATTTACAAGTGATGTATTCTGTAGGATCGCTTTAGGTAGGAAGTATGCTAATGGAGAAACCGGGAACAAGTTTAAGTTTCTGCTGAATGAAACTGTTGAGCTATTAGGTGAATTTAACGTGGGGAGCTACATTCCGTGGCTTAGATGGGTGGATCGCTTAAATGGTTTGGATAAAAGAGTAGAAATAGTAGCTAAAGAATTCGACAAATTCTTGCAAAGAGTTGTTGATGAGCACAGAGATGATAAGAGCAAAACCAGTACTGAAGTTGGACCAACAGATTTCGTTGATATCTTACTTGAATTGCAGAGACAAGGCAAGGCTGGCTTTTCTATTCAAATTGACACTGTCAAAGCAGTTATCCTGGTATGTCTTCATCTAAAATTTCCTCAATCAAATTTTGTTATATTACTGTTTAATTTATTACTATTTCGAAAAAAACAGGACATGTTTTTAGCTGGAAGCGGCAGCATATTTGCACTTCTCGAATGGTCAATGACACAACTGTTACGAAATCCCAAAGTACTGGAGAAATTGCAAAATGAAGTGAGACAAATAGCTCAAGGAAAGTCTAGTGTAACGGAGGATGATGTACCAAAAATGCAATATCTGAAAGCAGTAACGAAAGAAAGCCTACGGTTGCATCCTCCAATTCCAGTAATTCCTCGCGAATCAATTCAAGATGTTAGAGTGATGGGATATGATATAGACGCAAAAACACAAGTTTTTATCAATGCTTGGGCGCTAGGAAGAGACCCTTCGTTGTGGGAAAAGCCTGAAGAATTTCAGCCTGGGAGGTTCTTTAAGACCGACGTTGATTTTAAAGGATTTGATTTTGAGTTTATTCCATTTGGTTCAGGGCGAAGGGGATGCCCAGGATCCCAATTCACCCTCGCTGTTAGCGAACTTGCATTGGCAAATTTGTTGTTGAACTTTAATTTTGAGTTGGTTGATAAGCCAAAAGCGAAGGATTTGGACATTGTAGAATCAACTGGTGTGGCTGTGCATAAGAAGTATCCTCTGATTGTTCTTGCAACTCCATGCTCTTGCTAGTGCTGTATTTTTGGTCTCAATTGTATAACGTCGTATAAGTACATATGCTTTACATAATTCAATAATTATTATTCATCGTTACAGATCAGTATTTTAATCTGTGTAACCTGTCCACCCTAACTCTTTATCACTCAATACCTCACGAAAAAGATTTGTTTTTCTTTTTTTCAAAAAAAAAAAAATGGCAAGAAACACTCAGTTTTAGACAACAATGATTTGTTATTGGAAACAAATGAAGACAAAAACTAAAAGACGAGTACAATTAATTGAATCATTGAAAGTGATGTATAAAATGAAATCTCCGGGGTCTCGAACTCTCATAGTGAGCACACTATTTTTATAACAATCAATATATATATATATATATATATATATATATATATATATATATATATAAAGGAGAAACAACACAAGGATGATGTGACACCTCTCTATGACCACCATTTCTATTTATCTTTTTTCTCTTTGTTTTTTTTAAAAAATTTTTCACCATTTCTTGCATTGATCAATTTGTTTAATAAATAAAAAAATTATTATATTCAATTCTATCTCATGAGTTACCAAAAACATCCATCTATTTACATTCTCTATTTAAGTAACATGTCCCTTCAATTTTCTTCTATCAAATTCTTATGACTTGAACAATCTATATATAGATAATGGTTTACTCAGAAACAATATTGAACTTTGTAGCCATGGTTGAACGCAAAAGAAGAAAATTAAAGTTAGTAAGTTTTCAATATATGTGGCTTTGAGAATTGGACACTTTATTTTGTATGATTTAGAATTGATTGAATTCTACAGAATATTTCACATTAAAGTTAGTAAGTTTTCAATATATGTGGTTTTGAACATTGGACATTTTACTTTGTATGATTTAGAATTGATTGAATTTTATTGAATATTTCACATTTATAATCATTTGCTAATCATGCACTACAACAAAATTGATATATAACTACGAAATTATTAGCTACGAGATGAAATTCGTCACTAAAGGTTCACTTTTCATGTCGATAATTACATTTCGTATCTAAATACATGAAGTACATATTTTTAGTGACAAAACATAAAACTTTGTCGCAAAGTTTTGTCCTCTAAAGTTTCCCACCAAAAAATATTTTGGCGTCATTTATTAAGTACAATTAGTGACAAATTTTAAGTTTTTCGTGACACCTTTTTTTGTCTCTAATAACGTATTCAATTCGTGACAAACTATTATTTATCTTGAATTAGTTACAATTTTAGACACAAAATAAATTTGTCATAAAAAATAAGTTATTGCAATAGTGACAATTTAGAGTTTGTAGTTAAATATTGTAATTTTTAACTATAAGTTTTGATATTTAATTGTGACCTCAATTTTTGTCACTAATACTTTAAGCAATTAGTGACGATCCGTTTATTGTCTCTAATTAACCTGTGATTTAGTGACAGTATAATTTTATCACAAAATATGTCATCATTTAATAGTGACGATTTCAAATTTGTAGCTGAATAATTTAACTATTTGGTACGAAAAAAATTTCATAGCTAAATATAAATTAATCTTTGGCTATTCTTGTTTTCTAGTTTAGCTGCATGTGCCACAGTTGTTTTTTAATTAATTTTTATCACAAAATATGTCATCATTTAATAGTGATGATTTTGAATTTGTAGCTGAATAATTTAACTATTTGGTACGACAAAAATTTTGTAGCTAAATATAATAATCTTTGGCTATTCTTGTTTTCTAGTTTAGCTGCACGTGCCACAGTTGTTTTTTAATTAATTTTTAACTCTTTAAATATTATGAAAATAGTTAAAAGACAACTTTATCTAAAACAGAGACTTTTAATGAAAGGCAAAAAGTTTATATATATATATATATTTACCGCACGTTCCTCGCATGTATAACGTTTGATTATCTAAAATTAAATGATTTTATCTATTGCAAAAAATTTTAATGAAGTGTAAAAGTTTAAATCACTTTTCAATGATTCTCCACACTTTAATATAATAATGTAAGTGTAGACATATATTTTAGTACAAGCACATATAGATTTTATCACCATACATTTCAAGTGGTTGATGGAGATAATTTTTATGTTTGTCAAGCAGTACCTCTTTTCCTTGTTGCCAGAAGTTAAGAGAGACGCATCATTGATTCATTTGGCGGGAAATTCTTTCAAATCTTTTAATTAAAAATTCTCATCTAAAATAGAAACACAAGAAATTAAAAGAAGAGAATTCGTTATCAATTGTTGATTATGAATAATTCATATATAATCTTTAAAACTATTAATTAAAAGAAATAAATTAAGGCATAAAGTCAGATGATAATAAATTCAAGAATACACATGAATCAAATTTAAAATAGTAAAAAAAGTAAAAATAGGAGTATGCTGTTTGTAACTTTTACAAAATCATTGATCACATTCTTGTTACGTACTTAAAACTTTTAAAAAATTGGTATTTCTAGAATTTTTCTTATTCTAACGTTGTTATATTTATTTCTAGATTTTTCAAATCTTCTTAAAATCAAATTTAGTTGATTTAGAATTTTTAAGTTAATGAAAAAAGAATTAGTTTTCATTAATTCTGATGACTTCTGATAAGGAAAGTTTTTAACATTATCATAAATATATTTAATTAATTTTTAACTCTTAAATATTGGAAAAAATGGTGAAAATATGATTTTATATAAAACGAAGACTTTTACTGAAGGGTAAAAAGTTCAAACAATATTTCTAAGGTTTTTCACACTTTTAATAAAAAAAAAACCCACCCCTAAAATAAAAAATCCAACTAACTAATTTCCACGTCAATAACACACATCCTTGTTAAAATAGGTAAGAAAAAATAATTTACTTAAATTGAAGAATAGCACATGACTTTTATACCTAAACTAATTCTACTCCTAATAAATCTTACATTTAAAAGGACTTTATTGCAAAATGTACCCATCAAAATAAAATCACTTTAACAAAATAAATAGAGAAGAAATAACAAACCAAGATAATCAAAATATTGTATTTTAACTAAGAACACAATACAATATAATAGATGACAACTACTCAAATAGAGCCAAACACTTTTCACGGTTAAATAATTTAAGCTAATCATCAATTTGGAGTCAAATTTGTGAGAAGTTGATAATGATTTATTATGAATCTAAACGCACAATTGACAACATCAAAATAAAATGAATTGCACAAAATTTGAACCAAAGAAACGAAAACATTAAGAGAAAAAAAATAATTGTGCCTACGTACTTTTTATTCACGTAATTTAATTACCAAGCAAAGCAACTCCATTTATAAAAGGAGTATTAATAAACCAAAAAAGAATTTGATTTTTGACTCCCATATAATTTATATTAGGATACTATCGATTGTGAGAGAGAAAAATAAAAAAAGGACTCCTATAATCTAAAAGGACTCTAACCTCGTTTTTTATTCTATAAATTAAAAATATTTTGCCAAAAATATCAATGAGAGTTTTTTACTTTTCACAAAAAGGAGTTTTCTAATTTTTGCAAAAAGTAATTATTTCTTTTTCCCCAAAAAAAAGACCATGTCTTTGGACTCCTACAATGACTTTCCTTTTTACATTGTTAAAAATAATGGAAATTTATATTTGTACGTTTTGATTTTTCCAAAAATAAGATAATGTTTGTTAGGTCTCGTATTATAGGTCTAGTTTACAAAAAATAATGAGAATTTTTATTTTTTATATATAATTAAAAAATAATAAATGATAACTTTATCTAAAGAAACATTTTTTAAAAAAATTTAAAAAAAGAAAAAAGGAAATGAAAATCATCCATGGAGAGTATTTTTTTTAATTAAAGATGGGATTTTAGCCCATTTTATAAATTAAAAATGAAAATAAAAAAAGGATCAGCCCACAAAAGGCGCCCGGGGTCCATCACAAAAACCACACATGAAATTCCCTAGTCAGACAAACGTATCACTAAACTGAAAATAGGAAACTACGAGAGTTGTCGCCTATCTCATCATCAGAAATGGCTTCTCCGTCGACCCTCTGCTCCAACTCATCGAACCAAGAGTTCAGCTTGTCACCTTCCTTGTCAAAGTTAAGTTCCTTTTTCCCCTTCCTCCCATTGTTAGTTTATGGGGTTTAGCTTCAATTGTTGTAAATGTAAACTCTATATATATACAGATTAGCACTTTAGATCCGATTTCATACCGTTTGATTGCATTGACTTTCGACATTCAAAACTCTCACTGGATGTAGGTTTAGCAATCGCAGGAACTCATTTCCAACGGTAGATGAAATCATTTTCACTGTCAATCCCTGATTCATATAATTTGCAATCTACTCACCCTTCTAATTTGGTTTTCATCTAGGTTGCAAGTACATTTCGAGAATCTCTTCTTAGCTGAATTGAGCAGAAAAGAAGGAACTGCCTTGCTGCCAACAGGTTCTTGTTTCTGACACTCTTCCTGTACATTATTAAGCAAGTTTTGTAAATGAAGTACATTCTTTCCCATTTCGCTTCCCCTTTGCTGGTATTGTTCTCCTGTTTGCATATTTTAGGCATTAAAATGAGTAATATCTTCTTGGACCATTCTTCTAATTTTAGGAATGCTTGTTTTATACAGTGTTAAAATAGCCTTTCCTTGACTTGGTAGTTGCTCCTGTAATTGATTACTTGTTTAGTTCTTTTTTTTTTTAGACAGAAAATAATTACAAAAAATCCATAATAGCTTTAAAAATCCCAAAATCTGAAGTACATCATAGCAATAATATAGAATTTGTGATCATAAGGGATAAGTTGTAATGTAAGCTCTCCGAAACCTAAGAGAATATGTAAAGAGGATACCAAAAATAGTGGACTAAGCCCGAACAACAACCAGAGTTCAAATGGTCTGTGACCATGGTTTGATCACTTCCTCTCTCTAGAACTTGATAGAATTGAGTTCTACAAGCATACTCATTACACGAGGGAAAAATGATGGTCATTTGAAGAAGCTGAGACTAACTATGTAAAAAATTAATAATTTAGTAACATACCATTGAATTTATTTGATTAATCTTCTTCATGTCTTCTCCTTTAAATGTGTTACTATTTTATGCTGAACAACATGAGCGATTTGAAAGCTCTATATACTTCTGGAGAGTCTTCCATGACTATTGATGAAAAATTGGATGTTGTACCTGGTACAAAGTCAGGTACATAAAAGGTCTTGCTTATGGTCTTAAATCTAATACTACAAGGGCAACACAAAGGAGAACGGCAGAGTTAGAAGATTCCCCCAAAAAGGCAAAAATGGAAGCTGCTAGTGCCCAAAATGAGTTACAAAAATGATTAAATGCAACTAAAACTATGGAAGAAAGCCAACAATCACAGATACAAGATCAGCAGTCGTAGATCAAAGCATTAAATTCTCAATTAAATGCTGTAGTGGCACACCAAGAGGAAATACTTAAGAAAATGCAACTTCTTGTTAGCCCATCGCCGTCAAGTTTAGAGGTAACATAAATTTATATGATAAGTTCAATTTAAGTTCTCTTTATTAAATATATAAATTATGTGCATCAACGTATTCCAACATATTCTTGATGGGTATGTTACTGGTAGAGTTGTTAAGATTGAATTTTACATATATTGACTGGAAAGGACTAGGTCCATCCGAAAGAAAACAAAACAGAAACCACAAGGCTACAAATCAGAACCTTCATTTTCCATGATGACACTGATTTAGTTAGCTATTATTTGTATTAGATATGCCTTTTCTCGAGGGTTCAGCTCCACTAGTGAAAAGTCCAAAAAGCAGCAGCAAAGTAGTTAATGGATTAACTTTGTTGAATCCACTGTAATACATTCGGTCAGATCACTCCCTTAAAACTATATTTGGCATGATTCATGGCGCTGAAACTATTTGGTAAAATAGAGTTGAACTACTTGTATTGAATATTTGTTTCAGCTGGGCTTCTTGGTTTAATCATCATGGAAATGGTTGGGTAAGCTTTCTGTCATGTGTTCCTAGCAGAGGTAAACAGATGTCTACTGCTGGATTCCTTGTCCTTTCCAACACCATATTTCTGGAAAATTTCGAGATTGGGGGAGTGTGATGAGTTCGTAAGCCGCTTAGATGCACTCGTAGTTGCATTGTTATTTAAACCTCGAATATTATCAGATGGCTTCAGTTTGTCAAGCCATCGAAGGATTCAATTACCAAGGTTCCGACTAGCTTTAATATCTCTTTCCTGTACCTTGCGATAAATGGTCAGTACCACATCAAATGCAGCTAGTGTTCGCCTATGAGCGAAATCACGAAGGCTGGGATATTTAGGATTAATGAGCTTATGCTGAATCTTCAAAAACAACTTGTAAGTTCGTTTTAGACCCAAAATATACGCTATTCCAAATGTGATCTCCCGTAGAACCATTTTTTTTCTTCTCGAACTTTCTTCTCCCTTGAAAATTTTCTATTAAAATTTGTATTCTTTCTTCTTCAATTTGTTTTTTTATTTTGATTTTTCTTTTTTCTTTTCCACTCTGGTGGCTATTTTATTATTTCTTATTCCTGATTTTCTATTATGTCATCCATCCCATTATTTACTGTTCTATATCTTAAGTTGGGGGTATATCGGAAATAGCCTCTCTACTTCTTCAGAGGTAGCGGTATGGACTGTGTACATCTTACCCTCCCCAGACTCCACTTTGTGGGAATACACTAAGTTTGTTGTTGTTGTTGTCTTTTTTCTTTTCCAACATGGCATAAATTGGTTCTTTTTATGGAGAGCCGCTAGAAAGTACCAACAATTTCAACCTCCTGCATATGCAGTTCTACTAATAATAGTTGACACCAAGAGTCAGGGAGTAGAGCACCATTTTAAGTCAATCTCAACATTTTCTTATTATAAACACCATGCATTCTTGTTGTGTGCTTTTATGTTTGTTTTTGGTTCTATTGTTATCTATCCTGAATTGGGGGTTTATGACACGTTATGTGGTAGTAAAGTGCAAGTATAAATTATGAGTGGAAGGATAAAGTGGTCAGAAATTGCCAATTTAGGCTATATTTTTATGATTTTTAAGAAAGGACCCTATGATACTTGCAGGTTTAAGCACATAGTTTAGAAAAAATATGTATTGTGAATGAACAAGTAATAATGATGTTGTGAAGTAAAACGTGCTGACAAGTTGTAATTAGATAGACGAGCGATTAAGATCGACTGTTTCATGAACTTTTAATAGACTAGTATTTCTTGAATCTACTTTAAAAAATGTATCTTTGTGTAGAATAAAGGATAATTATTTCCATTATGTTTAATACTAGATATTATGCATGAACTTTTTAGATAATTACTGCTATGAAAATAATGACCGTATGAAGGTGATGATACTAGTTTTAGGGAAATGGTTTATTAGGATTGATATAGTACGTGCAAGAGTTTTGGTCAGTAACTTATGGAAAGTATAAACACTTTATCCTCTCCAAATCCCATTTTGTGGGAATACATCGGCCATGTTATTGTTGTAAATTTGAAAGCAACATCATCAATCATAATTTTCTTCTCTTTTCCACAGGTGTAAAAGTGACAGTTGAATGAAGACCAATTGCAAGCATGTTATTGGTACTTTGGAGGAAACCTCCACATATCTACCTTAGTTTAGAATAGTAATATTTAGTACTCAATTAGATTTCCTTTGTGTTGGACTTATTTTACTTTTGTTTGTTCTATAAGGACAGTTTTAGTTTTTTTAATTGTATGATTGTGGGTGAATTTTATCAATCTGACATGTTTTATAATTTTATTTTTAATTTATTCAATTCTAATTAAAAAATAATATCAATATGAAATAATAGCGTTTTTTTGTTATTGGTGACAATAGATTTTATTATCAAAGCTAACTTTTAGCAACGATTAAACTAAAATTTTCAAGACAATTATTCGTCATGAAATAAACTAGTTCTCCAAAAGTTTGACTATATTTAGTGTGAGAAATGTATTTGTCTCAATATCTTCCTTTTTATTTGCTTCAAATTAATTTTATATTTTATGACAATCATAATTGTCGGTAATCACATAATAACAATAATAAAAAAAAAAAAACCTAACCTCTTTCCGCCGTCAGGCTAACCATCTCACCTCGCCGGAGCACAACTCCGGTGTGCAGGTCCTTCCTCCACACATGCCCCTTGTTGAACACCCTTTTAAATCAGCCCCAATCAAACCCACACCCCTTTCGGTAAAATCTTTAATCTCTGGTTGTCTTTATCGCGATTTTCACCGGCATGACCGGTATATTAGCTGAACAACTCCATGGAATGGATCAGCCGACCTCCTTCGTAAATGCCATAACATCACCAGCTAATTTTCTAGAATTATATCACCCCTCTGCACCAAAAAATTAGGTTTGTCTCGACGAGTCAAATGTCAACATTATCCCACAAAGCAACAAATTGCCCTCTGGTATGAATGTTGAGAATAATGAAAATTCTAAGCACCTAAAGTATGTTGACCTGCTGAAGCCAAAAAATTATGAAAGGACAGCTGCAAATCTTGACCGCATTGCTCTACAGTGAAACCTGTAGTTTATAATAATGGAGTTCCCAGAGTGACCTGGACTGATGAAGAGCTTCAAAAGATGAATTTGCCATGGAAAATCTACAATTAGCTATTATTGGGAAATTCTCATACGTATGGCCAGAACTGGAAGATTTGAGGGTGCAGATTCCACGTCAATGCAACATTAAAGGTGAGTGTAAAATTAGTCTTCTCCAGAATAGACACATTTTGATGTGATTTAATCTCCTGGAGGATTATGTCAATATGTTATCAAAGAATGTTTATTATATCATAGCTAAGGATGGATTGGCATATCAGATGTGTCCTCTAATTTATGATGTAAAATCTAAACCGGAAGTAGAAACAACTCAAGCCTTGGCATGGATATCTTTTCCAGATTTATTAGCTATGCACTCAACTTTAATGAAGTTCATATTTTTATTTTTTTCATTTTGTATTTATAGTTAAAAGAATTTTGTGATATTTATTTATGTATTCACGAATATTCTTTGATAGTAAAATTTATATTTATGTCATCTTCACCGTGTTCAAATGGATCTATTTCAAGAGTAAATGATATGGCGATATTGAGATTAAAGAGTTTTGAAAGAAGAAGATCGAAGGACGACACACAGAAAATGGAGTTTATTAACTAGCCTCGCTGCTATTCTTGGCAAAATCGTCGGTACTATTGTCATTGCCAACTTCATCTTCATCCAAAATGATCCATCCAAGAAAAAACACTAGATGTGTGATTCTCTGGTTTAAGGTTGTGATATTTGCTCCAACTTTTCCGCAAGATTGTATGCGAATAATGTGAGTGAATATGACAAGCCTTCTGAATCTAAACAAACAGTGGAATATTGTTCAAAAAAGCAAGAAGTATTCTTTTGGCAGAAGAGAAGACAGAAAAGTTATTGTTCTTTGGAAAGAAAAATCAATTTAATAAGCTGAACAATTTTTATGTTTATAGTGTAACTTTTTTTTCCCTCTCTTTGCGTCTCAAAATTTTATTGCACTTTTGTTCTATGAGAGTGAATTCGACCAAATCTGAAATACATTAGATGTATATAGATTTGTTATTTTCAAAGATAATGTTTAGAGATTTGGAAACTAACTACACAATTTGTGAGATGAAACTTATTTTCATTTAATAAAATAGTGATGAAATATAGCACAATTCACATATGAAAACAATAAGGTGACAAAAGAATTTCCACAGAAAAGTGTGTACAGAATTGCTCTATGATTTACTTTTTAATCAAGTTCAGTAAAAGAAGATATTTACAATTTGAATAAAAAATAAATGCAGCTAGCAGGTGTAAAGTTTTATTGTTTATAAGTTAAGGGAGGTGATATACATGTTCTTGATTACTTACATAGTCTAAGACCTCAAGAACATGGTGCATTACTACGAAGAGGTGGATTCAAAATTTATATTTAATGGATTCAGTTTTTTTTTTTTTTTTTTACCATAGCTACAAAGTTTAATATTGTCTTTTTAGTAAACCGTTGCCTATATATAGATTGTTCAAGTCATAAGAATTTGATAGAAGAAAGTTAAAGGAACATGTTACTTAAATAGATAATGTAAATGGATTGAATTTTTTTATAACTCATGAGATATAATTGAATATAATAAATATAATAATATTTTTATTTAATAAACAAATTGATCAATGCAAAAAATGGTGGACAAAATTTTTAAAAAAAAAGATAAACAGGAATGGTGGTCATAGAGAGGTGTCACATCATCCTTGTGTTGTTTCTCCTTTATAGATATATATTGATATATTGATATATTGATTATGGAAGAAATTAAGAGATTTTTAGATTTTTAATATTTAATTTAATATAAGATAAATTAATAGGACAGAGTAGGAAAAAATGCAAAAAAAAGGAGAAAAATATAAAATAAAAATAGATGAAAAATAATTAAATAAAAATCGATAAAATGAAAGGACTTATGTAAATTTTCTAATTAATAGCAGGTGAGAGGACTTATCTAACACAAAAATGTCTTTGATTATGTATAACGTTTACTTATCACTACAATAATTATAAATATTTTTATTTACATAATTAATGCATTATGTATGAAACAACAAATAAATAAAATTAGATAGTTCATTAAAATTTTATTATTATAAAAAAATTATATAAATTCAACAAGTTCTTACCATCGCGCAAAGCAGGAATCTATTCACTAGAGTAGTAATAATTTATGAAACATAAATTGCCTGTTCCTTTTGACTTGTGCTTAAAATTTTCCTAAATGACAACATACACAGTAGAGGCCAAAAAGTTCGATTATAATAGTAATAAATAAATATCGATAATAATCATTTGATAATTCTTTGACTAAAAAGGACACATTCTGTCTCATCCGCTAAAGTTTAACCAAATTAATCACCAACAGCTCCCACCCCAAGAATTTAGTCATGTGTTAAAAATTGAAAGAAATTTGAAAGAGATAGTGGAAATATTAAAAGAGAATTGAATTAGTAGTTTGAGTAATATGAATGAATGAATTGACATGATATTGTTAATTGAATAAATGAATGAATGAATAATGATAATTGAATTGATGATTGTATTAAATGAATATTGAAAGATTGAATTGAATTGTATTTCTATCTCCTCGCTCTCTGACTCTATTCTATGAAGGAAGGGAAGTTAAACTCACATTTGTCATTCAGAAGAATCGCACCTCGGCAAAATAGTCACAATTAAATTCCTAATCTTTAAAATTGAGCTTCTCCATTCGGTCGTGAGAGAGTTATTTTTTTCTTTGACTTGGTTTGCTCACTTCACAAGGTTTCCAGAAGACTTTATTCCTCAAGCCACAAATAACATGTTTTGCAAGCCTAAACAAGTTTAGAAATTAAAAAAAAAAACTCTTTTTCAAAAGAGTGGATAAAGAAGAATTTAGTAAAACTGTTCATCTTATTCGTGATTTGAAGCATATAAAGGAAAAAATGAATTACTACAAATATGAATAAGGTTAGCAACGAAATCGGAAAATTCTATTTCGGTCCGTTTATTCCGTTTCCAGTGATGTTCCGGTACCGATAACACAACGATACCGAATGGTACCGGTATACCGATATTCAATGGTCTGAAATACGGTACAAGTGTGAACCGTCCAAAAATTCCGTAATTTCGGTACCGATTGACCGGTTCCGGTCCGGTGATGTAAAGACCGTTAAATTCTGGCTATTTTTTTTTTTAATTGGGTTGGCAGCAATGGCTCTTTTGGCTATTGCAATTAGCCGTTGCACTCTCCCCCCCCCCCCCCTCCCAATTATCCCACACCACCCCCTTAAAATTTTCACTATAAATATCCTTTATTATAATTCTTTTTCCTCACAAATATTCTCAATTCTCATACTCTCTCTTAATATTCTCACATTCTCTCTAAATATTTATAATTATTGTATTAGTTGGAGTTGAAGATTTTTTGAAGATATTACAAGCTTCAATTATCATCTTTTAATTCCGACATTTGGCATACGTCTGCTTTATATTTATATTTTAATTTTATTTAATTTTAATTATGGATTTCAAAAAAAAATAGTAGTGGTAAAAAACCAATCTTTGGTAAGGTTTTTCGTAAAAATAAAAAAAGTAAGGCTACTACTAGTTCATTACCGCCTAAACTTAGTGAAACTTCTTTATCACAGCGTAATGGTTTCGACGTTGGTATCGGTATGGAATTAGATCATGAGACCCTAAGTAGGCGTTATGATAATTTTGAGGAAGACTTACCGGAAGAAGATGATATAGAAGAACAAGAGTTAGGTGATACCCCTAACCCTACTAGTCCGATTACGAAATTATCGGAACACGGTGAAGAATTTTCCCCTTTACCGGAATTTACTGGGGCCAAAGGTACCGAACGTACTAAAAGGTCTTTATTTTGAAAATTTAGGGAGTATGGTAGGGTAAAAAGTACTGCTACTCGCAATAAATGCAAGAATGTTTTTAAAAATCTGACCGGAGAAAAAAATTGCGGGACAGGATTGCTAACTTCGCATTTGATGAAATGTAATAAAGAATTTATTTGTCTAAGAAATTAGGCTAAGGCAAAAAAAGATGGTACACTATTTGTGCATGAATCTGTAGGAGGTAATATGGTTCAAACGCGTTTAGATGTAGATAGACAAGAACTAGCAAAAATGGTTGTTGTTATGGGTTTGTCTTTTAGTTTTCCTTCGCATCCCGATTTTATTCATTATATTCAACGAGTATATAATCCCTCTTTTAAAGGTTTTTCACGAAATACAATTAAAAATGATATTTTTAAATTTCAAGCTGAACATTGTCATTTGCTTCGTTGCTTATTTGATAAATTTGATGGTAGAATATCTGTTACTTCTGATCTAGATCGTAGTGTTGTCGGTAATGATTATTTTACTCTCATGGCTCATTAGATTGATTACGATTGGAACATGCAAAAAAGAATTATTGCTTATAAATATGTTGACGAGTCTAAAACCGATATCTATATAGCTAATACAATAACAGAGAGCATAAAATATTTTAAATTTATTGGTAAACCTATGGCATGCACATTAGATAATGCTTCTAATAATTTGAAAGCTATTAAAGAGTTAAAAACTAGATTATGTCCTATGGATGAAGATCATATTCATGTTAGATGTACTGTACATATTTTAAATTTGATAGTACATGATGGTGTTCATTTATTTGGAAATGATTGTTGTAAAGTTCGAATTGTTTGTAGTTATATTTTTAAAAATAAAAGAAAGAATGTAATGGATGATTTTAAATATAAATGTAAACAATGTGACCTTCCATATAGAAAAGTTCCAAAAGAAATTCCTACTAGATGGAATTCTTTGTTTTAAATGCTTGAAGTTGCTTTTATATATCATAAACCTATACAATTAGTTTATAATGCTTATAATTCGGATGTTAATTTAATGCTAGATGAAGATGATTGGATTGAAGTAGAAGAACTTTGTAAATTTTTGAAAACTTTTTATCAAGCTATGAACACAGTATCTGCTCAATATACTCTAACTATTTCTTCTGTTTTAGTAACTATTACTGCTATTTCTAAAGTACTTGCTGAATACAAAAAAATATGCCCTTACAAAGAGGCAATTGAAGCTATGGTTGATAAATTTAATAAATATTATTTTCCTATTCCACAAATTTATTTGACAGCTACTTTATTCAATCCATTTTATAAAGGACATGGTGAAATGATGTTGGTTCAAAAATTATACAACAATTTAAAAATTAGACCTCATGAAAAGCCATTAGTTGATACTTGTTGTGCTAGCATAGTACCTAAGGTTAGGAGTTTATATAACTTGTATCAAGTTATGGAATAAAATATTGGGCCGGTCGAACCTCCTACTTCTAGACGTATATATGATGATTTAGATGACGAGATGGTTGAAGAACTTGATCTTCAATGTTGTAGGAGTAATGATTTTCATTCGTATCTTTCACAGGATCGAAAAAATATTAGAGATGAAACTGAAAAACAACTTTTATCATGGTGGAAGACCCGTATCAGACAATTTCCAAAACTTTCAAGGATGGTTCGAGATGTGCTATCAACTCAAGCTTCCTCAGTTGCTTCGGAGCAAGCTTTTAGCGCAGGAAGATTTGTAATTGGAGATCATCGATATTCGTTAGCAAAGGATAGTTTGGAGATTTCGGTATTATTTAGAGATTGGATCAATGCCGAACGAAGAAATTTTGGGCTCCCAATTTGAGGAAATAGATGAAGACGAAATAGATGAAATTTTTGAGGAAAATAGTGATGATGGAATGGACGCAATGGAGGAACTAGGAAAAAGATCAATTCCGAAAGATTTATCCGCTGAAGAAATAGAAAAGTTACCCCAAAAATATTATAGACAATTTTGATATTAATAAGATTCTACAATAGAGATCTAATTCAAATAGCCCTTCCTAGAAGGTGGCTGCGTAGATTAGATTTTCTTTTAATATCTTTGTAATAAATGTACAACGTATGAAATTTGAATAAATATAACGGCTATTCGCCTAATTTTATTTTAAAATTAGGCTTTTGTTTGTTGCAATTATCTTAGCTGAAATTACAAAGTTTATAGTTATAACTTTGAAGTTATGGGAAAAAAATTTAATACTTTCAACTTTATAAAGTTAGAAAATTTTTTAACTTTACAACTTAAAATTATATAAATATAATTTAACTTCTTAAACTTATTAAAAATATTATATTAACTTAAACTTAATGATATATTTTTAAGTTTAAGATATATTAAAACATGTTATATTTTTTAACTTAAACTTAAAATATATTTTTTAAGTTTAAATTTTAAACTTTTTAAGATATATTAAACTTAAACTTATTAAAAAAGGATTAATAAAAAAATTTTATATTAATATATTATATTAATAAAATATAGGTTATATAAATTATATAAGTTAATATATATATAATTTAAATTAAAAAGAAAAAAAACTGTACGTAATACGTTTTGGCCATTTTTGGCTTCTCTTCCGCTATAGCTCCGGTGTCTTCCGGTCCGACCCGGTTCCACACCGATAACCAACGGACCGGTGCGTACCAGGCTAAAATTTCGGTATTTCAGTTCTGATAAAACCGATTCCGACAACAAATTCGGTAAAACAGTTCCGGTATTGGTTCCGAATTTTTTTTCCGAAAATTTTCACACATCAATTGACTCTAAAAAGTTGCCAACCACTCCTATGGAATGTTTATTGCTACCAATTTGGTTCTTTGGCCGCCTCTCAGATTATTTATCTCACGGTTGTTATGGTGTGATGCATAATATGACCCGAAAAATCTTGATGTGTGATGGAATATGGATGTTAGGTGAATAAACTTAGGCAAACTTTGTCACCAAGCTTAAAAATCTTAATGCCCTATGATGTGGGCTATCTTGCTGAGCGGCTACTTTGTGGCCAAGTTTGACAACTTAATTGGCAAGTTAAGTGGCCTATTTATAGCCCATCCTTTGTAATATTGATGTGAGAGACAGTGAACCAATATTGCTACTACTCCTAAGTAGTTTTTCTCTTCTTTATTGTTAGTTACTTTGTTGTTTTAGTTTTATAACACGTTATCAGTACGAGTTTCTATCATCTCGATTAAATACAGGTAATAAAAATAAGAATTTATTTTTCTTAAAATAATGTTAAATCTATCTAAACATGAATTTATTACTCTAGATATATCCAAAAAAAACTACCTATCTTGGGAACTTAATGTCGAAATCCATTTAGATGTGATGGGTCAGACAGACACCTCAAGGATAAAAATCAAGCATCTAATCAAGACCGTTTCAAAGTCATCATATTTCTCGTTATCATCTCGATGAGAGCTTAAAAATGAAATATCTCACTGTTAAGAGTCCACTTATACTCAGAGCCAAATCTAAGATTTCAAACTTGTGGGTCTCAGTAAAATAAACTAATATGTAATAGTACAATAAAAAAGACAATACTTTAGCAGGGATTAATCCTATGGTCATGAAAATAAGCAATTCAAGGATTCATTGTATGTCATCAAGCCAACATTCTTTTTATTTATGGGTTTCCATCTATAGTATTTTATTTATTTATTTATTTATTTATTTATTTATTTTATTTTTAATATACTTACGTAAACTACGATAGTGGGTGGAAGTTTCCGGAAACCCCCACCTAACACTATAGATCTGCTCCTGCTTATACTATGAAATAATTCAAAAGATAAATATGATCACCTAAAAATGATCGTTCTTTCATAGACACAGTATAAATAAATTTGTTTGAGATTATAAGATTTTAAAGATATAACGGCGTATAATTTTACCATCATCCAATATGAAAGGTGAATTCTTGGGAAACTTTGTCACCAAGCTTAAAAGTCTTAATGCCCTATGATGTGGGTCATCTTGCTGAGCGGCTACTTTGTGGCCAAGTTTGACAACTTAATTGTCGCGGCCTATACATATAGCCCACCCTTTGTAATATAGATGCCGTCACACCCTTTTTTTCAATCCGAAAAGAATTATCGATTTTATGTCTCGAAAGAATTTTATTATTAAGTGACAAAAAATGAGAATTTATTTCGAAAAGATTATTTATATTCAAAATTCAGAGTCGCCACTTGGCATAAATCGAGTGTGCCAAGTCACCCTTGGATATGCTTTTTCAACACGGTTTTGACTCTATAAAACTGGTCCACGAACAGAGATTCCAACTAAGGAATTCTATTGACCGAGGGAAAGGTGTTAGGACTCCTCGATCCCGTGGTTCGACCACGATCGCTTGGTGGAGCATATCGGCTAATTTGACACTACAAATGTATAAACCACACAAAGCATGCAAAAAAATCAATCCAGCAAAACAAACAAAACAATCCAAAATTTAGTGTTCAGTTCAATCATACATTCCCGAAATAATAAAATAATGTGAAAATATAAACCTACTCTATTCTAAGCTAATCCTAACTACGCTCCATTGCTTTCTCCGCCCGATGTTTCAGGCCTTGATCGTGAGTCGTCTTCAAGTGAATTTTTTACCAAAATAAGCCATTTTTTGAACCAATTCACCAAAATAATATGTTTTTTTTAAAATTTTACAGAACTAGTACTTCCCAGTAACGTATTACTTTATTATTTTATTAAAAAATACAAGAGTAAAAACTGACTGTGTTTGACTTTTAACAGACCATAAAACGTTACTTATAATAACGTGTTATAAGTAATTCGTTACTATGAGTAACGTTTTCCAACCAAATAAAAATCAAACGCCTAATTATTTTAGGGGCAACCATTGCCCTAATTCTGAAAAGAAAAGAAAATTCTCTCGTCTCTTTTCCACTGCCCTAATTCGAAGAAGAAGAAAAATTTGCTGTGTGTCTTTCGACGCCTCTAGCTACTCCATCTCGTCTCTTTCGACGCCTCTGGCTACTCCATCATCTAAGTAATTTTTGGTTCAGCTGTATTTCGGATTGCGGAAGCCTAGGCTCAACGTCATAGAAAGGGTGTTTTTGGTACGAATCTACTCTCTATTTTTCTAGACTCAACTTGACTCTCTATTTTAAACTTTTGTATTTCTCAAATTTTACTCAACTATGCTCTAAATTATGATTTCGGAACAAATGGATTTAAATTCTTTTCAATTTTGGGATTTTTTTAAAGGAGAAAGGATATTTGTAGACTTTGCTCATACTTAAGAGAACAATTTTTTCCTTTTTATGGTTGATTAATATGTTCATTATAATGAACATATTCACTTATGTATAGGTACTTTTATATGGCTGGTAGTAGTTCATACAAGCTGGATCCTGGGCCACTTGAACCGTCTGTATTAACTCAACAACTTACTCATAGGTCATGGGATATATGAGATGGAAGTGCTGATATGATTCTTAATACGAGAAAGAGTGATGGAAGTTTTTGGAAGCTCGTAGAAAAATATCCTATCCATCCACGAGTTTTAGAAGTGATTAAATTATCTGGATTGTATGGTGTTTATAGATGTAATAGGCCTGCTATCGATCGTAGTTTGATCACTTCATTAGTTAAGCATTGGTGTCCTGAAACACATACTTTCCACTTTAGAACAGGTGAAGCAACTATCACCTTGCAAGATATCGAGGTGTTGTATGGATTACCCGTGAATGGTGCTCCGGTACTTGGTATTGAGACGACGAGAACTATTGGTGATTGGCAAAACATTTGTCAAATATTATTAGGTTTTGTTCCATCTCTCCGGGATTTAGCAGTAGTTTCCTCAAGGTCTCTGCGCTTAAAGCGCACATGCTAAGTGAGCCACAATTGTCAAACATGGCAACTCAAGAAATAGTCAATCAGAAGGCTAGGTGTTACATGTTCTAGATGATTGCAGGTACGATGATGGCAGATACATCTGGTTCTTATTTGAAGCTTATGTACCTGCCTATGCTCGAGGATGTCAATGCAATTGGGTCTTATAGTTGGGGTAGTGCAACTTTAGCGTACTTGTATCATTTTCTTTGTAAAGCCTCACAGAGTATCCAAAATGAGATAGTCGGATTTCTACCACTACTTCAGGTATATCTAATAATTCTAATAATTGCACAAATTATTTATTGATATTTCTTTTAGTTTATATATATATGTGTGTGTGTGTGTGTGTGTATCAGGTTTGGGCATGGGAGAGGATCACTGTCCTTGGCCACAGATAGTAGGAAAAAGAGGTACAGGAGATATTTTTCCTACTGATTTGCGTAGGGGTCCACATACTACTAGATGGTTTGCACACTTTAGTTGGACTAACACTACTAAGTATGTGCTGAAAGTTTATAGAGATGCACTTGACTCTATGACAGAAGATTAGGTAGATTGTGCATAATTTTTTATCTTTGATTTTACGTAAATTATAAATATAGACTCATTTGCTTTTTCCTTTTTCATGTAGTTTATCTGGGAACCATAAACTGATGATTTAATTAAGAGTCTTCCTGACTATTGTCGCGCTGGATGAGACATGTGGCGTGTTAGAGTTCCAATCTTCTGTTGGGATGTGGTAGAGGTTCACTTGCCTGATAGAGTAATGAGGCAATTTGGATTGCAACAGGTGATTCCAACTCCATTTCTATTTGATTCCACCCACTTTCGTCATGATCGTCGGGGAAGGCCAAATATAAACTGGGAGTTAGAACATGCACAATGGTTACCTTTTTGGAACGAGTGAGAACAATATATCTGTAATGCACCAGTCAATCATGGGCCACTTCGGTATGACGACCCCTACCTTATTTGGTTCATACGTATTACTCGTCTTCTCATTGGTAATCCTAATCCCCATCCTCAATGCCAACAAGGTTATGTGCCTAATTCAACTGCATATGAAACAATGGTAAGTAGAACTTTGCTTGTCTGATTTTTCTTTATCTATTATATGTTAATAATAATCAGAACCTCCAAAGTAGGAACTTAGCTTTTCTTGAATCTTTGTAATGCTTGTACATTTAAATGATTTTTACTTTAATTCACAGGCACGCCATATTCATTCGATGGTTGATAAAGCTAAATCACTTGGAGATACGCCATCGTATGAGGAGTTATACATGTTTAGAAAGATGGTGCTGGATCAAAGTTCTGATTGTTTGAGATATGTCCCCGAGGATGACAGGATTCATGTATCAGCCGATTATAAAAGAGATGAGGTGCAACCTGATCAGTTACGTCCCCCTATTTATAGGCGAGGAAAATGCGGTGCTGCTGGAAGAAGAGAACGTGCTATTGCGAGATACCAAGTGCCTGTTGAAATGAATGAAATGGATGAAGCAACGCAAAATGCACAAATAAGTTCAGAAGATGATCAAGCAACAACTAATCATGATTTTGGTTCCACTTCAATGGGTTGTACTCAGGAATTCACTCAGGCATCAGCTATGATATATCAAGATACAGAGATTGTGCCATACATGACTCCACAGACTCCACAGACTCCACAAATATCAAAGTATCCAAGTCTTTCATCACTTGATAATATATTTGGTAGTTATCAGCCTCAACATTTTGAGAATGCCCAAAACTTCACCTTATCGCCTGTGCCAATGTTTATTGATATCCCAGATGCCACTAATAATTTGGAGAACTTGAACACTGAGATAGAAGATAATGAGTTGGATGATGCCAACAATGAAGTGAATGGTAATGATCTGGAGGATGAAAGTAATGGTTGTGATACGACTATTCAGCATGATGAACTATCAAAGAAAGAGAAGCATACAATTATTGCTAAGCTTTGTGGACTGGTATTTTTTCGTGATTATGTTTTTTTTTCAACTTAACTGTACTTTTTTAGCTGAACAGTTGAAAATCGACCTTTGCTTGACAGGGAGTCACTATGCTTACCAGCACGCTGAAAAGAAAAAAGCCAAATAGAAAAAAAGCAAAACAAAAAAAGGCAAAGAGTAATGGAGTTATGTTGGACTCTTCCTTCTTCCATTCCCTTGAACGTGGTCTAGTCATAATTTGGTAATACATGAATACCTATTCTCTCTACAAGTTATTTTGCTTTCTTGTTTTAAGTTTACTTTTCATTGTGCTTAGTTGTTGGAAAGTTGTTAGTATCTTTTTTTATAGCATTTGTTGTCCTTTTTAAGGTTTTTGGTTTCTATTCTTTGGTGGTGTACGCGATTTGGTTTAGCTGCATAAACGAATCTTGAGCTGTGGTGTATGCGTGTGGAGTGCTGTGCATTTTTTGTGCTCTCATGCTACTCAGGCCTATGGTTACTGATATGGGTTGCACTCTCTATTGGTTTGTCCGTGCCACAGGGTCGCCCTGGTGTCTTGACGTGGATTGCTTTAGCGTTTTGTATCCTGCCTGTGGCTGTCAGGGCATATTTGGAGAGTAGACCGATTGTTGCTGCTGAGGTGGCTACGGCAGAGTGACAGGAGCTGCCTGATGTTGCTAGGCACCCGTAGGAGCCCTGAGAGTTCTTTTTTGAAAATCCAGCAACAACAGGATAGTGATGATGATGAATATTTTTGTATCTGTTGTATGCAAGTTTATTATTTCAAAATTTTGTTACTTATTTTAGTCTATGGTATCTACGTACCCTCATTGTTAGGTTCAAAGAATTTAAGGGGTTGGTTATGTTTATCAATTATCATGTCGTGACTCCCTTTTTTTTCTAGCTATTTCTCACACATGAGGGTTTATATGTTATTGTGATCTTCGTGAAAAAACTTCACAGTTCATATTGTTTCAAATACTTTTTATATGGTTCTTCAAATTTGTAGTGCTAGTTTTAACTTTCTTTTGTTATTGTTAATGGTGCTCTGGAATGTGTCAAATTTGATATTGTGGTTCAGCAGTCCATGGTCTATCGGAAACGGTTGTGGGTGTTTTGGGAGAAGGGCTAAAAATGGTTTAAGGGGTAAAATTTGATGTTGTGGTTCAGCTGCTAGCTAGAAATGCAAGTGTTTTACCAGTATTTGTTTGGTGTCCTAAGGAATAAGGGCAATTTTACCCCCCGTAGAGTTTCAAAATGGTAGTTAGGTGAATGTCTGAGCTTATTCTCATAGTTCAGGATACATTCGACCCGTATAAAGATTCATTCTTTGGGGCCTCTACAACAATTTTTGCCCATAAAAGAATCAGTTTTGCCTCTACAATTTTTGACTCAGAGAAGTGCATACTTTGGTGCCATGGTTAAAAATCAAACCTTTTGTTGGAAACTTGAACCGAAATAAGTCATTTTTTGAATCAATTCACCAAATTAATTTGTTTTTTGAAAATTTTACAAAACTAGTATATATTCAATAATTCAAATCGTCATTGGGAAGCATAAAGCTTGGCACATATCTCAAAATATTATTCCAAAATACCATCTCGACATACGTCCCAAAATCATTCAAAATACCACCTCATGGTAAAAGTGTGTAATTCGCAATGATAATTATTAAATCATATCATGAAAACATTGAGATAATCATATAAACCAAAGTTTATTCATTCAATCATTGGTGGACTGTTTTGATAGGCTGTAGTAGATCGACTATAACGTTTTACTCCGATAGCCAAATTGGATGAAACCAATTTCATTAGAAAGAAGACTCTTAGATATTTCCGTTGATATATAGTAGCTCACCCAAATTATTATGTACAAGGAGTTATGGTCATTTGAAGTTGACCCAAAAATTCGCTTTTGCTAGGCTGAACTAGATTGACTATAACTTTTTTCTCCGATAGTCAAATTGGATGAAACCAATTTCATTAGAAAGAGGACTCGCAAAGATTTCCGTTTATATATAGTAGATTACCCAGATCATTATGTACAAGGAGTTATGATCGTTTGAAGTTGACCCTGAAATTCGCCTGGCTGCAGTAATTTTAATTTCCTGCACGTTTTACTATTCACAGTTCTATCGGAATGGTCGTAGTTCGATCGGAATGGTCGTAACTCATCGCTCGAGTGTCCGTTTTCGATGATCTACATATCGTTGGAAAGATTATTCGATACTCTACTCAATGGTAGGTCAAAGTCTTACAAATACTACACAGAAAATTTATGGATCGCTCTAAAGCGTAGAACTCGATACGTTTCTCACGAAATCTTTACGAAGAAAATTTTTTGGGGTATTACAGAAACTATGTTTAAGAGTACCCACCTAAGTTTGATTATGAGTTGGACATCCACACCTATCATGTCCAGTCTGTCTACACAACCCGCAAGCTCGCCCATATACTGCAGGACCACGATCCATCTCATTAGGTACTCTAGTTGTCCTTTGTCGATTAGGACGATGATAGAATTCATTACTTCTCATTACTTCAACATATATCTCGAAATCATTCAAAATAAAAATATGAAATTTACAATTATAGATATCAAGACATCTCATGTCTCAAATATATATTCAATAATTCAAATCGTCATTGGGAAGCATAAAGCTTGACACATATCTCAAAATATTATTCCAAAATACCATCTCGACATACGTCCCAAAATCATTCAAAATACCACCTTGTGGTAAAAGTGTGTAATTCGCAATGATAATTATTAAATCATATCATGAAAACATTGAGATAATCATATAAATCAAAGTTTATTCATTCAATCATTGGTGGACTGTTTTGATAGGCTGTGGTAGATCGACCATAATGTTTTACTTCAACAACCAAATTAGATGAAACAAATTTCATTAGAAAGAGGACTCTTAGAGATTTCCGTTGATATATAGGAGCTCACCCAGACCATTATGTACAAGGAGTTATGGTCGTTTGAAGTTGACCCAATAATTCGCTTTTGATAGGCTGAACTAGATTGACTATAACTTTTTTCTCCGATAGTCAAATTGGATGAAACCAATTTCATTAGAAAGAGAATTCGTAGATATTTCCGTTGATATATATCAGATCACCCAGATCATTATGTACAAGGAGTTATGATCATATGAAGTTGACCCTGAAATTCGCCTGGCTGCAGTAATTTTAATTTCCTACATGTTTTACTGTTCACAGTTCTATCGGAATGGTCGTAGTTCGATCGGAATGGTCGTAACTCATCGCTCGAGTGTCTGTTTTCGATGATCTACATATCGTTGGAAAGATTATTCTATACTCTACACAATGGTAGGTCAACATCTTAGAAATACTACACAGAAAATTTATAGATTGCTCTAAAGCGTAGAACTCGATACGTTTCTCACGAAATCTTTACGAAGAAAATTTTCTGGGGTATTACAGAAACTATGTTTAATCTTGAGCTTGGTAGGGCTCTTATGTTGCCCAAAGTTATAGGATATTTATAAGATGAAACATAATACTCACAGATGACATCTGAAAGATAGAAAAGAGTTGCAAACTCTTTCGGAAATCATTTCACATAAAACACCAACAACTCTTATGTCTTAAGTACTAATGCTACAAATGCTAGCTGGAATGTTGGTACAAGATTTCTACTCAATTAATTCATGAAACAATTATTAGACTTAGAAATAATCCACAAAACAGAATTCATTAGACTTAAAACGGTTAGAAATTTTAAGAGTACCCACTTAATTTTGATTACAAGTTGGACATCGGCACCTATCGTCCAGTCTATCTACACAACCCGCAAGCTCGACCATATACTGCAGGACCACGATCCATCTCATTAGGTACTCTAGTTGCCCTTTGTCGATTAGGATGACGATAGAATTCATTACTTCTCATTATAAAACTTGGAGATGGCCAATATGCCTCGTGCCCAACCGGTGAGAATGACCCGGAATATGTAGCAACATAATTCTCTGTTGTGAAATGCTCGCTAACAAAATTTCTAGCTATCCCTCCCATTCTTTCAGTAACCTTCATGACATGTGAACACGGAAAGTGCAAATTAGCCCATTTTCCACAATCACATTTTTTATCATTTACTAAAACACGATGAGGATTACCACCAGTACCATCAACTTGAATAGATCTAACCTCATATGTCCCAGTGGATATATTCCAATCAAAAACAAAGTGTCTTTTTGAACTTTCGTAGTTCTTCTCCCACTTTACTTTGAACCTGCTTGTCCATAATTCCTTTTGCTCTACAAGTTGGTGCGCTGTTTGAGATCTACGGGTATACCGTTCAACTATTTGCTCCAATGAAAGTCTCACCATGGCAATGACAGGAAATCCTCGAGCTTTCTTTAGAAGACCGTTGAAAAACTCTGAAAGATTTGTTGTCAACACTCCCCATCTTTTTCCATCATCATGGCTAATCGTCCATTTGTCCAATGGAAATTGCATGAGATATTCATATGCTTCTTCATTTTCTTCCCTGATTTCCCACATCAAAGCTTTGAACTTCCTTACTTGATGAGCCGATGCAGCATTCCACATCAGATCACTGAGATTCCTGTTTGAAAAATAAGATTGAAAGTTACTCTTAAGATATCTTACGCAAAATCGATGAAAGGCTCGAGGCTCCTAAAATTTCCACAACTCCGATAAACTAGCTAAGATTCCTTTTGCCCTATCAGAGATAATACATACATCTTCTCTATCCTTTATTACATGTGCTCTTAGTTTTCTAAAAAACCATTTCCATGCCTCTTTCGATTCCCTGTCAACAATAGCAAATGCTAGAGGAAGAATGTTATCATTTCCATCAATTCCAACAGCAATTAATAATTTTATCTCATATTTACCATACAAATGGGTTCCATCTACTGAAATAACTGGACGACAAGTTTGGAATCCATCAATGCATGGCTTGAAAGCCCAAAATACAAATTTAAACGTTTTTACCACTAACGAACTCATTGACTCTTCGTGTTTCCATTCTACAATTGTTCCATGGTTAAAGTGTTGAAAAGCTGCAAAAAACTTAGGAAGCTCACTAAATGATTTTTGAAAATCACCATGCACCAATTTAAATGCTCGTTGGCGTCCAAGCCACGCTTTCCTATATGTTACTTGATGACCAAATATCTCATGAACCTTAGAAATGACATCTACTACCAACAATTTGGGATTTTTACGTATTTGATTTAGAAACAAAGATGAAATTAAATTGGTATCTAGGTTAGCGTGACCTGTAGTAATCCCTTCAGTCTCACATCTATGATTATCAAAATACTTTCCTATCTTCCAATGGCTACCTCCAACCTTTCGTCCTCGAAGAAACCATCGACAACCTAATGATTCGTGAAACCTGCATCTGACAATCCATAGTTTCTTGCTTGATGTTACAACTATGAATTCTTTATTTTTGCGCAAACTCCAAATTGTCACAGCCCGTTTCAACCTATCTTTGCTGCTAAAACACATTTCTTTTTTTAAATTTTTTTTGCCATCGTCATACCAAACAGAACAACACTTCATCTCAGATTCACGGGTAGAGATAAAAATATCTTCTTCTTTCTCTAATGTTGTAAAGTAGGGTATACCGTGATTTTACATTTTAGACACACTTTGACCAAATTGATTATGAAGATTTACACCAATATCATTTTGAGGTAAATCTTCACTATCGTTGGTATCTTCATCAGATTCACTTTCTAAGATTTCACTTTCTCCATCATCTTCTGAAGGTTCATCTTCCTCCGAACTTTCATCACAAATTTGAGCATGTGCATCATTACACAAATCAAAGTTATCCTCATCTTCTCTGCGGAAAAAAAAATAATGAAGTAGTGAAGTAGTGATGCATAAGATTTCTTATAGTTTCAAAAAAAGTAAAGATCACCCACCTGATCTTATATTGTCTTTGGACACTTTCAATGTGTCCTTGACTACTTAATCCTTCATCATATGATTGATACTCATGTTCGTTAGGGCTTTCATCAAGTGATTGATGTATACTAGGGGTTGCAGTATATGCAAAATGAGGATGACTGAGCATGGTAAATTCATAATTTTGAGCTAATAAATTCATATGATAACCATGCTGATCATTCATTTGAAATAGATTATCATTATTTGTTGGTCTAGTCTTTACATACATCTCCAAAAGATTTATATCAATTTTATTCGAAAATTTTTTAGGAATGACAAGAAATTGTAGCAAAGACTGGTCATTCTCTATTTTAAATTCAATAAACCTTGTAATGTTACCTTGAAATGAGCATGGATATTTTCTAGAAATATCCATTTGAATATTTTCACTGTTTGTCCTCATTTCTTCATGCAACATTGCAACTAGTTCAACGTAGCTAGTTGAAATAGACATGCTAACAATCATTCTAGCACCTTCATTGTATCTGAATTTGCTCATTTCAGAAATTATTTCACCACCCCAATACAAAACAACCATCACATTTTCTTCAAAATTAGCCATTTTTTTGCTTTACACAAAAATAAGATATGTATTATAATTATTAAAACATCAAAATAATTTTAATGCATTACAAAATATTGGCTAGCCATACCTATTAAAACATTGTAAATGTCGTTTCTAGAATAAAGCACATAAGCAAAAGCTTTGATTAGAATTGTAAAAATGTGTTTGAACATTCTATACATACCGTCACTTATATAATCTGTTGTCCTAAAACTTTGCAGGTCTGTGATTTGATTCACTAGAAACGTTACTCACAGTAACGTTTTTAACTAAAAATGTGACTCGTGATTATGATTTCAAGGCAAAATTTCAATCAAAAAAGTTGTTGGGTTGATTTGATAGAATCGTTATTCAGAGTAACATTTTACAGCTAAAACGTTATTGGTGATAACGTATTTAATGTCAGACTTATAAAGAGATTCTTGGGTGGCAGAGCTACTGAGAAACGTTACTGGTGGTAACGTCTTATGTCTAAAACATTACCGAGAGTAATATTTTATGTTAAAACGTTACGGTGAGTAATGTTTTATATTCTAACGTCTAACACCAATTCCGTTTGAGCCGTTAACCTTTTTAAAACATAAAACGTTATTGGGAACAACGTTTATACTAGTTTTGTAAAATTTTCAAAAAACAAATTACTTTGGTGAATTGATTCAAAAAATGACTTATTTCGGTCCAATTGTCTCTTCAAGTACATGATACTTCGGGGCATTCCCCGAATAAATCAATACAAATCCCACGGGGCATTCCCCGGCCAAGTGAATACAACAGATCCTAATGCATAAATCAAAATCACTCCACAAATATTTCATCATTCAACAATCACGGATCCTAAACTTTGTTTACCCGAGCCTACCATTTTGTCTATTAAGCTTTCGGCCTAAGACATGACATTATCAGGGTTGTCCAAATTAACATCCGTTTCCAATCAACAACAATCAATGGGTTAAACTAACCAACATTCATTTTTATTAATTTTTTATTCCCACCCCTATTTCATGTTTAATACAATCTCAAACTCAAATTGTCATCATATTTAACATCGAGAGCAATTATTCAAAAGCAAACAACATCCAAAGTCACCCAAATCATCCAAACAAATAGATTAAAGATATCAAATCACATCCACAACCACACCAAAATTAAAATAAAGGGAGAGATGAGAATTGGACCTCAATTTGAAGAATCTAAACACAATATTATTCGAATAAAGAGAGTCCGCACCCAAAAACCTTGAACCAAATCCCAACAACGACCAAACTCAACTCGATATCAAAAAATACCACCAGGACAAATTCAAAAACTGAGGAAAAATCGCAGAATGAATGATACCAACTCGATATCGAGATCCACAAACTCGAATAGAAATCAAACATAACAAAAATCTTGACTCAAACCACAAATTGCTGATTTCCAACTAACCTCGTATGAATCTCGTCGAAATTGGGTCTAGGTTCTTGTCGTCACCCTCGATGAGCTTTAGACAGTGACGAGAAAAGAGGTTTTTGGCAGGTTTTTGAACTTCCAATGAGATTTGACTGAAAAACGGGTCAGATTTTGATGAATTTCTAAAGAATGATATGCTTTTCGATGAGAACCCACCAAAACAATAACATCCAAGAATTGGCAGTGTTCTCTGATTGACGATTCCGGTGATAATTTCACCGAAAAATAGGACCAAAATGTGTTTTCTCCCTTTCCTTCTCTCTCTCGATTCTCTATCTCACACTCTCAATCTTCTCTCTATTTTTTTCGATTTCTGTGTGTACAACGTTTAATGGAGCAAAACGTTTCTCAGATCTGTGTGTGTGCGTGTGATCTTAGAGCTGTGTGTATATGTGCTTCAATGGAAAAAATGGAGAAAATGGAGCTATGGGTATATGTTGTGTCGATTGTGAAGCTATTTCGATTTTTTGGTGAGCCACTCTTCTCCGGTGAGTGTGAGTGTGGGCATTCACTATAAGGTATGAGTTGTGTGAGAATCGATGCTCTGTGATAGTGCAATTGTGTGCTCTTGGCCTGTTGTGTGTGTGCGGCTTCGTAAAGAAGAAAAAAGGGGGAAAACGGAGTCCCCCCTTCCTGGAAAAAATGGAGTCTTGTCTATATGTATTGGTTCAGAAGATAAAAGAAAATATCAATGTGTGGGTCCCTTTGTTATGGTGTGTGCATGTGGGTTTGTTTGTTTAGTGGGTAGGATTAGGTGAGGGTAGGGGTAGGTAGGGGGTAGGGTAGGTAGGGAGAGACAAATTAGTAGAAATTAATTTTTGGGACGGATAAAATTACGTGTCTACATTATGTCCCCATTGAATGTAAACACAAAGTGTTTACAAATAAAGAAGTAGACAATGAGATAGAATTTTTTCCCGAGCATTATTCAAAAGAAAGAAACAAAAGGGAGGAAAGCAATCGAGTTTTGATTTTGGGCATTCTACCTGTCTCAAGTTATGTGATAGTCAAGTCACATGTAGTTCCAGGGTTGAAAACGAGGAGGACTATACCAAATTGGAGAGTCAAGTGAGGTCCCATTGAGGTTCCGATCCGCGACACGGTCATTACATCAAAATAAAATTACAAAAGATCTATCTATACAGGATCTCTCGATTCTTGTCTTGGGTTTTCGATGCTTTCAAAAGTGACAAAAGATCTGATCATCTTTCGGTTGAACTTGAAGATAGATTCTTTCTACATACAAAATTTGGTGTTGAAGATGAACTCAAAGTTGGCCATATTCTGCAGGTGGTATCTCTGAACTTGAACCTGGATTTGAATATCTTCACCCTCCTCTTCAGGCGGGCTCTTGACTTGCAATTTTTCACCTTGTTGCTTGGCTTTCCATTTATTCACCTTGTTGTTTGACTTTCAGTTTCATCACCCTATTCTTCAGGCGGGCTCCTAACTTGATATTTCATCACTTTTCAGTTTCATCACCCTGTTCTTCAGGCGGGCTCCTGAAATCATAATAAAACTAGAAGGAGAATTATCCTAAACAAAGATCAGGTTAAAAAAAGATTTCATTATTTTGAAATTACGGTCCCATTTTCCAGGAGGGTCCTGAATAGAAAGTAAAATCTCATTTTCCAGGAGGATCCTGAACAGAAAGTAAAATCTCATTTTCAGAAAGGTCTTGAACAGAAAGTAAAATCCCATTTTTTAGGAGGGTCCTGAACAGAAAGTAAAGTCCCATTTTCTAGGAGGGTCTTGAACATAAAGTAAAATCCCATTTTCCAAGAGGGTCCTGAATAGAAGGTAAAGTCCCATTTTCCAAGAGGGTCCTCAACAGAAAGTAAAGTCCCATTTTCCAGGAGGGCCCTGAACAGAAAGTAAATTCTCATTTTCCAGGAGGGTCCTGAACATAAAGTAAAGTTTCATTTTTCAGGAGTGTCCTGAACAGAAAGTAAAGTCCCATTTTCCAGGAGGGTCCTGAACAGAAAGTAAAATTCCATTTTTTTAGGAGGTTCCTGAACAGAAAGTAAATTCCCATTTTTTAGGAGGGTCCTGAACAAAAAGTAAAATCCATTTTTCAGGAGGGTCCTGAACAGAAAGTAAAATCACATTTTTTAGGAGGTCCTGAACAGAAAGTAAATCCCATGGATATGCATTTCCAATGGTATCTAAATTAAGTGGAGAGAATTTACCCCTGTTTCAACAAATAAAATTTGTCAGTTAAAACTTAGTGGTGGCTTGCAGCACTTGCCTTCCCAGATATCTACTCCAGCACTCATTCCTTTCATCTTTGTTTCAAATTGCTTACACTTGTCCCTGTCTTCTCGCATCATTAACCCAAACCAGATTGAGGGTAATGACCTTGACTCAAGCACCGAGTTTCTGTTCTGCCATGCCTCTAAGATGCACCTTTGGACATCTGATACTTCCATGAATCCAGCAACCTGTCGGTTGATAAACTACCTTTGCCTTGCTTTGAATTATGATTGTTCCTCTCTCATGTGCTGGTCTTGGCATTCCTCATACAATTGGGAAGACAGATAGCAAGTTTTGAAGTTCTTTCTCACTTGTTTTGACACAGAATAGGCTAAAAAATGTAAAGAAACGACGGTGACTTTCTTTTGATAAAAGACATAAAAGGACAAAAATATGAATATGTAAATGAAATAAAAAGGGTAATGTCCCTCAGAAAACTTATCTGAATATAGCAACCAACTCTAATGACTATGACATGCATTTTGGATTGAGCTGCCTGATCTTCCTATCCAAACTTTCCATTTGCTGTTAAGTTCATGCCTTTGCCTCTGAATTTCTTCTTCAAGCCCGTTGGACTCGTAAAATTCCTTTAATTAATGACATCTTGAAAGATTTTCGCCAACAAGCCTCTTTCCTTTTCACTTTTCTCAAACTCTCCATCGTCTTATGGTGTCCGTAGGGGTTTTCATCAATAAGACTCTCTTATTTTTTATTTCTCTCAACTCACCATCGCTTTATGGTGTTCGTGAGGGTTTTCACCAATAAGACTCTTTTTTTTTTATTTCTTTTCTGATTCCTTATGTTGAGGAAGATAAGTAGTTTCCAAAATGCGTCGGCATATCCATTGCATGCTTAGCCTTAAAATTCTCAAAGATTGATCTGAAGGTCTTTCTTTGGTTGTAGCTTAGATTTTGAATAGGGTTAGAAAAAAAGGATAGCATGAGGCTCAAAGGACACTTGAAGTGGGGTAGGACTTACAACTTTTTGACTGGATAATTCTAAATTGTTTATTTGGTTGGACTGAACCCTGAATAGGGAAGCCTACGTATCTCACTCCCAAAAGAGAAGAATCAGGTCGCACGTAGTTCCATCAGCTTGTTCATTATTTTGGTTTGATTTTTTTTTTTGATTGATTCTCTTTTTTTTCATGTTTTTTTCTTGATACTTTATTTTTTGACTTTGTTTTGATTCCAAAAGAGGGGTATGAAAGAAAAATAAAACTAAACTCAAACGGGGTAAACAAAGGATGACACAATGTTTGGATAGTAGAATGAAATGCCTTTATCATATCAATCTTCAAAAAATTCTAGTACTAAACATGCAATAGAACCAACAAGGAATAAAATATCATACATATTATCTTTTGACTGCATCTGCATTGATAACCATTTCTGCCATTTTGCCTTCAATATCTGTCAAATATAAGGCTCCATTGGGCAACACTTTCTTCACAATGAAGGGACCTTGCCGATTTGGGGAGAACTTGTCTTTTGCTTCGATCTGATGAGGAAGGATACGCCTCAATACCAACTGACCAATATCAAAATGTCTAGGCCGTACCTTTTTGTTATACGCTAGAGCCATTCTCTTCTGATATAATTGGCCATGACATACCGACGTCAGTCTTTTTTTATCAATCAAGCTCAACTGTTCTAATCGGTTTTTGACCCACTCATCATTATCAATCTCTGCTTCAACAATGAATCAAAGAGAAGAAATTTTAACTTCTGCGGGAATGACTACTTCTGTTCCGTGCACCAATAAATATGGGGTTGCCCCTATTGAAGTGCGAACAGTTGTGCGATAACCTAGCAGTGCAAACAGTAACTTCTCATGCCATTTCCTGGACCCTTGTACCATTTTCCACAGTATCTTCTTGATATTCTTATTAGCGGCTTTCACAGCACCATTTGTTTTTGGACGATATGGAGTGGAATTTCGATGTGCGATCTTAAACCGTTGATGCACTTCTTGCATCAAATGACTGTTGAGATTGGTAGCATTGTCTGTAATAATCATCTTTGGAATTCCAAAACTACAAATGATGTTGGAATGAACAAAATCTACTACCGCCTTCTTTGTTACTGACTTGAAAGTTACTGTTTCTACCCACTTTGTAAAATAATCAATGGCCACCAAAATGAATCTATGTCCATTTGATGCCTTCGGCTCAATCGGTCCAATCATGTCCATTCCCCAAGCTACAAATTACCATGAAGCAGCCATTGCATGCAACTCAATAGGAAGAGAATGTATCAGATCACCATGTACTTGGCATTGATAACACTTTCGAACAAATCGAATAGAATCCCTCTCCATAGTAAGCCAGTAATAACCTGCTCGAAGAATCTTCTTTGACAAGACATAACCATTTATATGCGGCCCACATACTCTAGAGTATATTTCAACCATGATTGTCGAGGCTTCTTTTGCATCCACACACCTCAAAAGTCCCAAATCTGGGGTTCTCTTGTATAAGATTACCCCACTTAAGAAAATCCACTAGCCAAATGCCTAATAGTCCTCTTTTGATCATTGGTGGCATGTGTTGGGTAGTCTTCTGACTGAATGTATCGCTTGACATCAAAGAACCAAGGTTCACCATCGAGATCTTCTTCAACCGTATTATAGTAAGCATGTTGATCACGACTCTGTATATGCACTGGGTCGATATAGGCTTTATCAGGATGCTGGAGCATTGAAGACAAAGTGGCTAAAGCATCAACAATCTCATTGTGAATTCTCAAAATATGCTTAAACTGTACTGACACAAACCGTTGACATAGCTCTTGCAAGCATTGTTGATACGGTATGAGCTTTAAATCTTGCGTCTCCCAATCGCCTTGAATCTGATGGAAAAGCAAATCTAAATCTCTCAACACTAATAGTTCCTGGACTCCCGTATCAAAAGCTAACCTAAATGAAAGCTTCATATTTTGCCATGTTATTGGTACAATAAAATCGAAGTTGTGCTGTTACTGGGAAATATTGCCCCAATTCAGAAATAAGAACTGCACCTATTTTGACTCCTTTCATGTTGACAGCTCCATCAAAGAACAACTTCCAACCTGGATCAGCATCTATAACGATTTCATCAACACACAACATCTCTTCATCAGGAAAGTATGTTTTTAATGGCTCGTACTCTTCATCAATGGGATTCTCAGCAAGATGATCTGTCAATGCTTGGGCTTTCACAGCAGTTCGAGTCATATATACAAGGTCGAACTTGGTAAGCAATATTTTCCACTTTGCTAATCGACCATTCGGCATAGGCCTCTAAAATATATACTTCAAAGGATCCATGCGGGAGATGAGATAAGTAGTGTAGGACGAAAGATAATGCTTCAACTTCTATGCTACCCAAGTCAGGGCACAACACGTCCTTTCAAAAAGAGTGTACCTGGCCTCACATGCTGTGAACTTTTTGCTAAGATAATAAATAGCCTACTCCTTTTTGCCTGTGACATCATGTTGACCCAACACGCAACCGAACTAATTGTCCAAAACCGATAAGTACAAAATCAATGGCCTGCCAGGCTCGGGAGGCACCAGTACCGGTGGGTTTGAAAGATATCTTTTGATTTTATTGAATGCTTCCTAACATTCTACAGTCCACTCAATAGCAGCACTCTTTTTCAGCTACTTAAAAATGGGCTCACAAGTGGTTGTGAGTTAAGCAATGAACCTACTGATGTAGTTCAGTCTACCAAGCAAACTCATCACCTCCGTTCTATTCTTGGGCGGTGGCAGATCCTGAATGGATTTAATCTTTGAAGGATCCAATTCAATACCCTGACGGTTGACTACAAACCCCAATAACTTTTCGGATGAAACTCCAAATACACATATTGCCGGATTGAGCTTGAGATTATACCTGCGAAGCCTCTCAAAGAACTTTTTTAAATCTTTAACATGGTCAGCCTGACTCTTTGATTTAATAATCACATCATCTATATAGACTTCAATCTCATTATGCATCATATCATGAAAGATGGTGGTCATGGCTCTCATGTATGTTGCTCCAACATTCTTCAAACCGAATGGCATCACTCGATAACAATAAGTCCCCCATGGTGTGATAAAAGATGTCTTTTCCGCGTCTTCATCATCTATAATGATTGGTGGTATCCGACATAGCAATCCAAAAAAGAGGCTACCTCATGTTTAGCGCAGTTGTCCAGCAAAATATGGATGTTGTGCAGCAGAAAATTATCCTTCGGACTTGCTCTGTTCAAATCATGATAATCAACACATACTCAAATTTTGTTGTCTTTCTTTGGGACAGGAACAACATTAGATAACCACGTAGGATAATGAGCCACTCGAATGACTTTGGCTTCAAGTTGTTTCGTGATTTTCTCTTTGATTTTGATACTTACATCGATTTTAAACTTCCTCAACTTTTGTTTCACAGAGGAGAAGGTAGGATCAGTTGGCAATTTATGAGTCACTAATTCAGTGCTTAAACCAGGCATATCATCATAAGACCATGCAAAAACATCCTTATAATCAATTAATGCTTGAATCATTCCATCTTTTAGCTGTGGCAAAGCATGTAAACTAACTTTAGTTTCCCTAACATCTTCTTGATTCCCTAGATTAATTGGCTCAGTTTCATTCAAATTAGGATTTGGATTGTCTTCAAACTGTTCTAACTCTTTGCTTATTTCTTTTAGTGCCTCTTCTTCATCATATTCCCCTTCTTACTTCATTATATCTTGATTAGTTTGGATTTTAAGATAAGGCTGAAAATTCTACATGCATGTCATGTCATTAGAGTTAGCATAAAGAGAACTGTATAAAGAAAAGACAAAACAAAATACATTAGACACAAAATAAAAGGGACATTGCATTTCGTTAAAAGGGAAAGATAGAAGGGTTTAAACACAAACAACAGAATATAAACAAGCTAAATTTTGAGTTACAACCCTGGAATAACTCGAAAAACTGAAAGGAAGACAAAATGAACTACCAAAACTCCCTCTTGACGGGGAGAAGAGTGACTTCCCAATTGTTGAGACCGACAACTGGGCCCATGAACTGCACATCTGCCTTACTGGTACCTTCTCCTGCTTCAACCATTTCAACTTCGATCAATAAGTTTTGGAAGTCATCAACCAATTCAGCTTCAAATTCTACAGGCTTCGTGATACCGCTCTTGACAAATGACTCACTGAGCAGCGACGTTGGGTGGGGGTGTGATCATGCTTACTTTTTCCTTTCCTTAGCCTTTTTTAGATCTTTAACCATAGGTTCAAAACCCAGACCAAAAGTGCCCATGCTCTCCCTCGGACATATGGGATGAACTATATCATCCATAGATACTCCCAAACCCCTTTCTGGCTCGAATCCATATTTTAACATTTCATTTATCATCATAACAGAAGCGGGAGACAATTGTGGCCCTAGAATAACCTGCACTTCAAAGATATGATACACCGACACTATATCAAAAGTTTGATAGAAAAATATCTCCTCTACGTTGTTCGCTTCAATAAGAGACAAGGGAGAATCTTCGTAGGCGGACAAATCCCCTTCACCATGAATAACCACTTTTTGTCTGTCATGCTCAAACTTGATCATCTGGTGCAATGTAGATGCAACCGCCTTGGCCTTGTGGATCCACGGTCTTCCCAATAACAGATTGTAAGAAGAGTCGATATTCAATACTTGAAACTCTATGGCGAATTCATCAGGCCCTATAATCAACATCAGTTCTATTTTGCCAATGGAGTTTGATTTTGCTCCATAGAAAGCCCTGACACATACATTATTGAATCTGATCCTCTCAACACCAATGTTCAACTTTTGCAAGGTGGATATAGGGAAAATATTTGCGCAAGAACCTCCGCCAATAATGAGATAAGTGACATAGAAATCTTCACACTTCACGGTAAAGTAAAGACCCCGATTATGCCCCATACCTTCAAATGGCAATTCGTCATCAGAGAAGCTGATTCAATTTACTTCAAAGATTTTTTTGACCATTTTCTCAAGCTGATTTACCGTAATCTCCCTAGGAACGTATGCTTCTTTCAATACCTTCAGTATAATGTCACGATGTTCCTTGGAATGTAACAACAAAGATAAGAGGGAAATTTGAGTAGGGGTCTTCTTCAACAACTGATCTATTATTGAATACTCTGGCAATTTTATCTTTTTTCAAAAATTCTTCGGCTTCTTCTTCAATGATAGGATTTTTGAGAGATGAAGGACCACTCACCACTGGCTTGGTCTTCCTCAAACCTTCAGGCATGAAGCATCTTCCTGATCGAGTCAGACCCCCTACCTCATCTACTTCTTCCTCGACTTCCTTCCCCTGATAAGTCATCACAGTCCATTTATAGTTCCAGAGGATCTTTTTCGTATCAACTATCGGAGGATGGGTCATTGGGTTGATGATAATAGGAGCTACAAGTGCTCTTTTCATCGTCAAGATAGGCTTACGCAGAGCTCCTACCACCGTCTGTCGATGCCCTATTTCGAACTGGTCGAAACAGCACACGACATATGGTGGTATGTCGTGACTCTTGAGATTAAAAAATTTATTTTTTAGAGTCGACATCTAACTTTTTAGGAAAATTAGGAAAAAAAACCATTTTTTACTTGTAAAACTCTGTTTTAGTCTATCGAAACATTTTAGAGATTCTGAGTAAGGGTATTGGTTACCCGAGGGGAAGGTGTTAGGCACCCCTCAGGGCGTATCCGAAGATAGTCCTTACGCTTAGTTTAGAAAAATATTGGGAGAACATTATTTTGTCATTTTCTTAAAATGGTGAGAAGAAAACTTTGTTATTATTTATTATTCAAAAAAGAACTTAAAGTATATCAAACCTGACGCTACCACATACAAAGAAAGTAATGCAATTACCAAAAGATATACATGCATTTTCAGCATGAAAAGGATGGTAATATAATTTTTTATATATAATAAAATTTAAAATCTTGTAATTCTATTGGAGAAATTGGAGAGATATGTAGATTTAAGTAGTTAACTATAATTTTTTATGGAGTAAATAAAGTATCTTATAGCATGGGAGTTTATTTGTGAAACATGCTTAAGAGTGTGAAGAATGAATGCTGGATTATGGATGTGTGGAAACTATGTAAAAATAATAGTGATAATAATAACAATTATGATAATAATAATAATAATAGTTGTAATAATAATAATAATAATGATTGAAATAATTTGAAATATTATGGTGTAAATAATAACAGTAATGATAGATATGATGTAAAATAGTTGTGAAAAACAATACGATGTACCTTGTACGTCGTAGCAAAAGAATGTATATACCTCGCATTTTCTAATCTTTCGAGAATCTGAAAACCCGAAGGAACATTAAAAGTATAAAATAAAACTTGAACATTGGAGTTATATACTTAAAAAGGGTTAAAATTGATTAATAAACTCTATAAAAAAAATCTGAGATTTGGATAACTTTCTTGATTAGCTAAAAACTGAAAATTCATTTATCTTTTGTCATATTTTAAAGAAAAATGCGAAGGTTGCTAATCCTATTTAGGATATTGATAATAAGTTTTCAAAAGAGTTGACTGATTATTGTTAAAAATAAAAAAAATTCTTAGTGATAGACACGTGTTATTTGTGAAATTCGGAATGTTAAAACTACTTCTAAAGGGTCGACAAATAACAAGATAGCATAAATTGAATAGTTAAGTTATCTAAAAAAAGAAAATTCAATAACAAATGTTAGTATCATTCTAAAACTTAACATGACAAATATAAATTAAATTCAAAGAATATAAGAGATACTAGACTCAATTTAGGAGTTTGGGCTTCTAATTTGCAAGGCTCCGAAGCTCTGCGATCCTAGTAGCATTTGACCCGATGTTTGGGTCGAAATGAGTTCCGTTGAAAAACTCCAACTCCCAGGTTTACATGAAAAAGAAGACGATAAGGATTAGTAACCTAAACAAATATTTCAGGAAATATATACATATTTCAACTCATCGTCCGTCCTGGAATAAGAGTTTAACAGGAAATGTAATATTGTATATTTTAAGATAGTTGCTAAGACAAATTTATATTTTAAAGCACTAAAATAGCATGACTTCAAGCGACGTATTCATTAACATAATAGAAGCACTCATTTGTTGTACCTCTTAACACTCATTTGTTTAGAGAAAATTGGAAGTTTGCCATTATTAATATTTTTAATAATAATCTGATTAGTTGTTTTAATACCAACTAATGAGGAACTATGAGGGGGAATTTCTTAATTATAAAGAACCTGCATTCTAAACATCTTAGAAGACTATGACATAAACAAACACCGGGAAATTTCACTAAGACTACACTGTGAGCAAGCAAACTACCAAACTCAAAATGAAAGCGAATCGCAAATATAGCTCAAGGATGATTATCTAAACGAGTTTCTTCTCCTCCGAATGACAAGAAAATATACTTTCATTATTCACAAAACTCATATTTTAATGGGAACAACAAAATATAGGAGTTCTAGTTGCTAGTAGAATATGACATGGGTAAAGCTTTGCGAATACATTAGAAACCAAAATAAAGTGAACAATGTCTTCATCGATGAGAGGGATACCACCGGGATTAACCGAGAGGAAAAGAAGAAAGGATTTAGCATGTTCCGACTCAAGACTATATCCAGTTGAAATTTATTTGGGATTAATTACTAGTGTTGGTCATCCCAAATTCTTTCAAGCACTCTTAAAGTTCAAGACTAAAAAAAATTCTTGATGTAGAATTTCAAAGAGTGGGTTTTCAATGGAAAACATAATGTCTTGCGTGAATTACTCAAACACCAACAACACAGAAAAAAAAATAGAAAGATCATACGTGGGCTACAACTCCACAATGAAGAATTGGATGGCCTTTGAGGTAAACATCAAAACACATTCCTCTTTTATTAGAAGTGAAATCATTCCTTAACACAAGAAAGGCATAAGAGAAGAAGGACTAGATTACATCTTATTATTATTTTTTTTGGGTTTGAAATCTGGACAAGTAACTATAGGCAAGCCAAAATAGAACTGACTTTGTCTTGGAATTTAATTCGAGAGGAAATTCTCAACATTACCAAAAACCAACATATCAACAACGCATATTCATGAATTTGATTTGGAGGCAGTGGACAAAGATTCCAAACTTGGACTCGAAAATGAATCTCCATATTAACACACTTACAGATTCATACTCACACAAAAAAAATGACTCCCAAAATCATATCCTTATCCACATATAGCAAAATAGTGGCATCAAATGCCATAATCAGAATTTGAAACCAAATCAGGTCGTATATTCACAAAATCAGTTCAGATCATAGGTGAAAGAGATGAAATAAAGGAACTAATTCTATACGTCTCACGTATTTTGAACATGAAGCACCAGTAGAAATGAAAACTTGAGATGATACCAAGGCCTTTGAACTCAATTTACTAAACTGAAAGGGGGCTAAGATGACTTATTAATTCACAGACAAGTTAAGCTATGAAACAAATCCTTGATCGAAGAGTTTTGACCAGACGACACAATCAAATTCTAAAAAAACACTATCTTTGGCATCGCCAAGTTGTCAAAGTGGAGATGATTTAATATCGAAATTAAAATTGAGACTCCTATATCAGTACATGCTAAGAAATTTCTCTGGACGAAAACTTTTAGAAGGTTATTTTCTTAGCCTAATTATCTGAAAGGAAAAAAAATTATATATGTAACCTCATATAGTATTACCACATGAAAGAAAATTAAAACTTAACATCCTAGAGATGCTGAACCAAAAGGTAGAAACATGACAAACAAGTTTCTTTTTTAACAGGATAACAAACAAACCTTTCTGGTAAGCGATATAAAGTTTGCATTCATTACTGATAAATCACCGATATGTCAGTACAAAATTAGTTGGGAATAACATTTGTGGTCATCGAGAAGTTATTTAGGTCAATAGTAAATTTACTTAACAAATGATCTAATTCGCAAATAGCAGTATCCGGAGCAAGATAAACGAACAGGTAGAACATTTCACATATACCCAACAAAAAATAGAGAAATATGTGGAACAAGGGGATTTCACCCTAACAGCCTCGGATCCAAATTAGCAGGGATAGAATTTGAACTTAAATCATGAAAAAGAAACTCCCAACAAACCACATATAATCCTGAATCGAGTTAAACCACGTGATCACTTTTCATCCACCAAATGGTTTCACGAAACCAGCACCATGTTTTATCCATAAGATAGGGAAAGCGACAACAAACACAAACTTAAAAAAAAAACAAATACAAACTAAATTTTAAAATCAGACACCGATAAGTTGAAGATCAAAATTCATACAACCATCCATTTTAACAACATCAGCACCAAACTTTAATGAATTTAAACTTAAACTAAACTAACATGCTTACTGAACCAAACAAGACAAAAGGAAAGAGGATGGAGGTGATACGGGATACGCACCTTTTTGGAGGCACCAAACTGGGCCAGACGTTAAGATACTTTTCCAGTGATAAACTCGAGCATGAGGAACGAAATTAAACTAGAAATCAACTTTTCTTTTTTGACTCCTTTTTTATTTCCCCTCTGGATTTCGAACTCTTCCAAGAACATTTTTCACCCTGAACTTTCCTCACTTTTCTCACAAATTTCTTTACTTTGACTGAAATATAAATAGTCTCCATCGGCTAGAATGTAAATAGCCATCGTTGAATGAGCAGCTGCTTGAATGTAAATAGCCTCTGTTGGCTAATGTAAATAGCCTCCATCGGCTGAAATGTAAATAGCCTCTGTCGGCTGAAATATAAATAGCCTCTGACGGCGAGAATGTAAATAGCTTCTGACGGTGGGACATTTGCCCAAAGGTAAACTACCTCGTATTTTTCAAGGCGACAAGATGGCGGTATTGCTGCTGGAACTTGATGTTGTTGTGATAGTGACTTTCTTGCGCGCTTGCTATGGTGTGGGCCTCTAATTGGTAGGCTGTACTTTGTTTGCTGAAATGTGATCCTCCGATATAGCCGAGTGTTGCTTTGCTTAGATATATTCTTGGATTTATGGTAGGGCGTCCCCCTTGTTGGTGCACAACTCCCAATGTGGCAGAGAGTCGTATTGCTCATTCGCATCCTTTGATATGGCAGAGGATCACTTTGCTTGCTTATGTACGGTCTTTGAAATACGAAACTCAACTTTGTTTACTTATATACAGTCCTTGGAATGCGGAAGCTCGACTTTGTTTACTTATGTACAGTTCTTTAGAATGCGGAAGCTTAACTTTGTTTACTTATATACAGTCCTTGCCCAACGGAATCTTAACTTTATTGAAGTCAGACGACACTCTCCAATTTGCAGAGTTTGTTGGGAGAAGTAAATAGCCTAATCTTCCTATGAGGATCCTCTTTTCTTAGTTTTCGACCCGGGTCTTCAAAACGAGCCTGTGAAAGAATTCGAATAAAACTCTTAGAGCTTGTGAGAATTAGTATAAATGTATGTAAAGAGAACAAAAGAAAGGGAAGAATATTTGGCTCTTGTCGTGGTGGTAAGCTGCATGATGCCGCTGATCCTATCCCAAAGCTTTACTTGACGTAGCCTTCCAATTCCTGTTTTCTACGCTCAAAGAAAAATTCTTAGTTGGCAGGGGGTGTTGATTTGTGTCGACTTGGAGATCCTAGATTTGTTTTCAGAATCCTCCAACACTCCTTCGGTTGCTCAATCACTCCCAAATCTAGAATCTCAGTAGGTGGGAAAGTTGAAAGTATGGTGAAAAATACATATGTGTATATATGTTTTTGCAAATATATTATGTATATATTAAGTATATATAGTAATCCTTTATGGTTTTTAGATTATGACACATTCAAAAATCTGTTAAGCCTCCATTTGTTGATCGTGACCCATGTAGCTTTATCCTTCGGGTAGAGCTCGTCTGACTTTGCCGATGCTATGATGACTCTGGCAATGAGATTGCTCATATTCTGGGGCTACACTACCAGTGATAAGGGATTTTCCTAAAGGTAAGACCGAACCTTTCAGGTTGCCTACGTATCCTTATAACAGGAATCAAGTTTGTGAGTAGTTTAATTACAAAAAAAAAAATATTCAGTGCAGTGAACGAGCCTGACTCAGGCTGCCTACGTATCCTAAGAACAGAAATCAGGTCATAACTTAGTTTGATACAAAAGATAAAGTAAAATAATACAATGACCAAGTCTGACTCAAGCTGCCTACGTATCCAAGTGGAATCAGGTCAGGCCGTAATTTAGTACAATGAAAAGGTACAAATATGAAGGGATCGAATATGATGTGGATTTCCTATGTATCCAAGTGGGAAGTCAGGTCGAGCGTAGTTCTAAATACATGAAAGGATGATGTTTTTGGGTTTTCTAAGGAAACCGAACCCTATATGGGTTGCCTACATATCCCACCGTGGGAAATCAGGCTAATACATAGTTCTATTACATTAGAGAAAATGAAAAAGTTCAAATAAATAACTACTATTCCTAATGTCTTCAAATGTAGTACTTCTTGATGGCGTCTGAATTGATCGGTTTCGTGCTTACTGTGCCGTCTATCTCTGCAAGTATCACTGCTCCTCCTGAGAGTACTCGATGAACTATGTAAGGACCTTGCCAATTTGGCATAAATTTCCCTTTGGCTTCATCTTGGTGAGGTAATATCTTCTTCAATACCAACTTTCCCGATGTGAATCGACGAGGCTTGACTTTCTTGTTCACGCCTTGACCATTCTATTTTGATAGAGTTGACAATGACAGACTACATCCAACCTCTTCCCGTCGATGAGTATCAACTACTCGATCCTACTATGAATCTATTCAGCGTCGTCTAGACCAACCTCCTGAATGACTCTCAATGAAGGTATCTCTACTTCTGCAGGTATCACTACTTACGACCCATAAACCAACATGTAGAGAGTTGCCCCAGTAGAAGTTCTGATTGTGGTGTGATATCCAAGTAAAGAATATGGCTACTTCTCATGCCATTCCCTATTACCCAATATTTTCCTCAAGATCCTCTTGATATTCTTGTTTGCAGCTTCAACCGCTCCATTTATTTGTGGTCGATAAGCCGTGGAATTTTGATGAGAGATCTTAAACCTTTCACAAATCTCTCTCATCAGGTCGCTCTTAAGATTGGCTTCATTATATATTATGATTGACTCTGGAATTCCAAACCGACAGACTAAGTTATTGCGAACAAAATCTGCTTCTACCTTCTTTGTTATGGCCTTATGTGTTGAGGCCTCAACAAACTTTGTGAAGTAATCGATAGAGACCAAGATAAAACGATGTCCATTGGACGCAGGAGGATCTATAGGCCCAATAACATCCATGCCCCAAGTAGCAAACGGCCAAGGAGAACCCATCACATTGAGTTTGTTTGGTGAAACTCGTATAAAGTCTCTATGAATTTGACATTGGTGACACTTCTGCACGAATCGAATGCTATCCCTCTCCATAGTCATCCAAAAGTATCCATCTCTCAAAATCTTCTTCATAAGCATGAAACCGTTTATATGGGGTCCACGAGTTCCTGCATGTATCATCTCTAATAATCCTGTGGCCTCCGTGGCACCGACGCATCGTAGCAATCCTCGGTCTGGAGTCCTCCTATATAGGATTTCCCCATTAAGAAAAAAGTGATTGGCCATCCTTCTTAAAGTCCTCTTCTGCTTGCCAGTAGTGCCTTCTGGATATTCTCCCGCTCTGAGTAACTTCTTAATGTCGTAGTACCACGGCTTTCTATCTGGCTCTTCGTCTACATAGAAACAGTGGGATTGTTGGTTGTGTATCTCCACTTTGATGGGATCGATGTAATTCTTATCTGGATGCTGAATTATTGAAAATAGTGTCACCAAGGCATCAGCAAACTCATTTTGAATTCGAGGGATATTCTTGAATTCGATCTTCGTAAAATAAGGAAGGATTTTGACATTCTTGGTGGTCCATTCTCCTTGCACCTAATAGATCAATAAATCTGAATCTCCTATCACCAATAGCTCTTTAATGTCCATGTCTACTACCATCCTAAGCTCGAGAATGCAGGCCTCACATTCTGTCATGTTATTCGTGCAAGGAAACCTAATTTTCACCGAGATTGGATAGTGTTGACCTATTTCTAAAACTAGGACTGCTCCAATTTTGACTCCTTTGAAATTATTTGCTCCATCGAAGAACATCCTCCATCCATTATACGGCTCTGAGATGTCTTCTCCTGCGAATAACACCTCTTTATCGGGAAAGTAGGTATTGAGTAGCTATAATCTTTGTCCATTGGATTTTCTGCGAGGTGATCGACCAATGCTTGTCCTTTGACGGCTTTTTATGTCACGTACACAATGTTAAACTCACTCAACAAAATCTTCCATTTTGCCAAATTTTGAGTAGGCATTGGCTTCTGAAAGATGTACTTGAGTGGATCCATCCTTGAAATCAAGTATGTGGTATACGCAGACAGGTAGTGCCTTAAATTTCGAGCGACCCAAGTTAATGCACAATAAGAATGCTCCAACAATGTATACCTTACTTCATACGGTGTGAACTTCTTACTTAGGTAGTAAATGGCTTGCTCTTTCCTCCCTGTATCATCATGTGGCCCTAACACACATCCAAAGGCATTATCCATAATGGATAGATATAACAACAACGGCTTTCCCAGTTCAGGTGGAACCAATACTGGTGGGGTGGACAAATATTCTTTGATTTTGTCAAAAGCCTCCTGACATTCTTCAGTCCATCCAGTGGCGGCATCTTTCTTTAACAACTTGAATATTGGTTCACAAATTATTGTGGACTGAGGTATAAACCAACTAATGTAATTGAGTCTTCCCAAGAAGCTCATTACGTCCTTTTTGGTCTTAGGAGGTGGTAAGTCTTGAGTTTCTTTTCTCTTGGATGGGTCCAAATCTATACCTCTCCTACTAACAATGAATCCCAAAAACTTTCCCTCGGTAACTCCAAAGGCGCATTTAGCTGGATTCAACTTTAGGTCGTACCTTCCCAGCCTTTCAAAGAACTTTCGTAAATCATCCAAATGGTCTGAACTCCTTTAGATTTGATGACGACATCATCCACGTACACTTCAATTTCTTTCTGAATCATATCATGGAAAAGAGTAGTCATGGCCCTCATGTACGTTGTACCAGTATTCTTAAGTCCAAATGGCATTACCCTGTAGCAGTATACTCCCCACGGTGTGATGAAGGCTATCTTTTCTACATCATTCTCATCCATTAAAATTTGATGATATCCCATAAAACAATCAACAAATGGTTGAAACTCATGTTTTGCACAATTATCAATGAAAATGTGAATGTTTGGGAGAGGGAAATCATCTTTTGGACTAGCCTTGTTGAGATACCGATAATCTACACATATTCTTATTTTCCCATCCTTTTTTGGTACGGGCACGATGTTGGCCAGATAGGTGGGGTAAGTTGTGACCCTCACGACGATGGCTTCAATTTGCTTGGTCACCTCCTCCTTGATTCTCAAACTCAAATTAGGTTTGAATTTCCTCGTCTTTTGCTTCACTGGTGGGCATGCGGGGTCAGTCGCCAGTTGATCTGAGACGATATCGGTGCTTAAACCAGGCATGTCGTATTAAGACCAAGCAAATACATCAATGTATTACTTAAGCATACTTATCAATTCTTGCTTCCTTTCAGCCTCCAAGTGTATGCTGACTCGTGTTTCCTTCACTGTTTCTTCATCACCCAAATCAACGACTTCAGTTTATTCTATATTAGGCTTCTTCTGACTCTCCAGTTGGTTGATCTCCTGAGGCAGGTTTTCAGGCATCATTCTCTCATCGTACTCCTCGTAGTCTTGTTCATCGCTTGTATTTTGCTCAATGGATTCATTACATGTCATAATCGTGGAACGAGGATATTTATTAACATTTGTTCAAGACTCCTGATGAATCAGGGATGGGCTGATGGTCCAGTTCTGTAAGGCTTCTCCAGGCTTGGCATCACGAATGGTGAGCTTCTTAAAAGCTATGTCCGATTCTTCTTTGATCATAGCTACAAACAAATTTCCTATTCCTTCTGTGATATCTTCATCATCTGTTTGTTCTGAAACCAGGACTTGGGCTGGCACAAATATCGTTATTCTAAATCCTTTACTGCAGGCTACTCCAGAAATAGGCTCATATCCGAGCCTAGTAACACCCTTCTGCTGCTTTAACTGGATTGGCTTGACTATACCATTGGCTCTGGGTACAAGTCCTGTCTTGGGTTGATACCCATATTTCAACATAGGTTTTTCTCTAGATCTGGAATCCTCCTCAATCACTGGAATTAGATAATCAACAGAACCTGGGATTATTTGGTTATACATAGGTGTAGTGAGATCCACGCGGGGAAGCACCTCTCTCTTAACCCATTGGACCCACGAAGGATCTGTGAGTCCTCAAAAACTATCTTTGCTCGGTCTGGCAACGTGACTCACGGTGGTGCGCCACTCATAATATTCTGGTGTGCACCATTTCTCTCCTTCTATCTTTAACATAAACATGTAATATTGTATATTTTAAGATAGTTTCTAAGCCAAATTTATATTTTAAATCAACAAAATAGCATGACTTCAGGCGACGTATTCATTAACATAATAGAAGCACTCATTTGTTGTACCTCTTAACACTCATTTGTTTAGAGAAAATTGGAAGTTTGCCATTATTAATATTTTTAATAATAATTGATTAGTTGTTTTAATGCCAACTAATGAGGAACTATGAGGGAGAATTTCTTAATTATAAAGAACCTGCATTCTAAACATCTTAGAAGACTGTGACATAAACAAACACCGGGAAATTTCACTAAGACTACACTGCGAGCAAGCAAAATATCAAACTCAAAATGAAAGCGAATCTCAAATATATCTCCATAGTAAGCACAAGGATAATTATCTAAAACAGTGTCTTATCCTCTGAATGACAAGAAAATAAACTTTCATTATTCACAAAACTCATATTTTAATAGGAACGACAAAATATAGGAGTTCTAGTGCTAGTAGAATATGACATGGGTAAAGCTTTGCGAATACATTAGAAACCAAAATAAAGTGAACGAGGTCTTCATTGATGAGAGGGCTGCCACCGGATTAACCGAGAGGAAAAGAAGAAAGGATTTAGCATGTTCCGACTCAAGACTAAATCCAGTTGAAATTTATTTTGGGATTAATTACTAGTGTTGGTCATCCCAAATTCTTTCAAGCACTCTTAAAGTTCAAGACTAAAAAAAATCCTTGATGTAAAATTTCAAAGAGTGGTTTTTCAATGGAAAACATAATGTCTTGCGTGAATTACTCAAACACCAACAACACAGAAAAAAAAATAGGAAGATCATACTGTGGGCTACAACTTCACAATGAAGAATTGGATGGACTTTGAGGTAAACATCAAAACACAATCCTCTTTTATTAGAAGTGAAATCATTCCTTAACATAAGAAAGGCATAAGAGGAGAAGGACTAGATTACATCTTATTATTTTTTTTTTGAATTGAAATCTGGACAAGTAACTATAGGCAAGCCAAAATAGAACTGACTTTGTCTTGGAATTTAATTCGAGAGGAAATTCTCAACATTACCAAAACCCAGCATATCAACAACGCATATTCATGAATTTGATTTGGAGGCAGTGGACAAAGATTCCAAACTTGGACTCGAAAATGAATCCCCATATTAACATACTTACAGAGTCATACTCACACAAAAAAATTACTCCCAAAATCATATCCTTATCCACATATAGCAAAACAGTGGCATCAAATGCCATAATCAGAATTTGAAACCAAATCAGGTCGTATATTCACACAATCAGTTCAGATCATAGGTGAAAGAGATGAAATAAAGGAACTAATTCTATACGTCTCACCTATTTTAAACATGAAGCACCAGTAGAAATGAAAACTTGAGATGATACCAAGGCCTTTGAACTCAATTTACTAAACTGAAAGGGGGCTAAGACGACTTATTAATTCACGGATAAGTTAAGCTATGAAACAAATCCTTGATCAAAGAGTTTTGATCAGACGACACAATCATATTCTAAAAAAAACACTATCTTTGGCGTAGCCAAGTTGTCATAGTGGAGATGATTTAATTTCCAAATTAAAATTAAGACTCCCATATCAGTACATGCTAAGAAATTTCTCTGGACGAAAACTTTTAGAAGGTTATTTTCTTAGCCTAATTATCTGAAAGGAAAAAAAATTATATATGTAACCTCATATAGTATTACCACATGAAAGAAAATTAAAACTTGACATCCTGGAGATGCTGAACCAAAAGGCAGAAACATGACAAACAAGCTTCTTTTTTAGCAAGATAACAAACAAACCTTTCTTGTAAGCAATATAAAGTTTGCATTCATTACTGATAAATCACCGATACGTCAGTACAAAATTAGTTGGGAATAACATTTGTGGTCATCAAGAAGTTATTTAGGTCAATTGTAAATGTACTTAACAAATGATCTAATTCGTAAATAGCAGTATCCGAAGCAAGATGAACGAACACATAGAACATTTCACATATACACAACAAAATAGAGAAATACATGGAACAAGGGGATTTTCACCCTAACAGCCTCGGATCCAAATTAGCAGGGATAGAATTTGAACTTAAATCATGAAAGAGAAACTCCCAACAAACCACATCTAATCTGGAATCGAGTTAAACCTCATGTTCACTTTTCATCCACCAAATGGTTTCACGAAACCAGCACCATTTTTTATCCATAAGATAGGGGAAGCGACAACAAACACAAACTTAACAAAAATCAAATACAAACCAAATTTTAAAATCAATTACCGATAAGTTGAAGATTGAAATTCATACAGCCATCCATTTTAACAACATCAGCACCGAACTTTAACAAATTTAAATTTAAACTAAACTAAACAACATCAGCGCCGAACTTTAACAAATTTAAATTTAAACTAAACTAACATGCTTATTGAACCAAACAAGACAAAATGAAAGAGGATGGAGGTGAGACGGGATACAAACCATTTTGGAGGCAGCAAACTGGGCTAAACGTCAAGATACTTTTCCAGCGATAAACTCAAGCACGAGGAACGAAATTAAACTAGAAATCAACTTTTCTTTTTTGACCCCTTTTTTATTTTCCCTCTGGATTTCGAAGTCTTCCAAGAACATTTTTTACCCTGAACATTCCTCACTTTTCTCACGAATTTCTTTAATTTTCTCGCTAATGTCTTTCCTTTTCTCCCTGATATCTCTCTTCTCGAAACCCTCTATTTTTCTCTCAAATTCACTAGCTCTTTTTTTGATCTTCTAACCTGTCCTCATGGAGATGGAGAGGCTTCAATTTATAGGTGAATCCAGACTTGAAAAGTCCGGATTTGAAACTCAAACTAAGCAAATATGATAAAACAAACTCGGTTTGAAATTGATTCAAAGTTCTGAACGGATCTCTTACTTTTTAGGCTATTAAATGGAGATTTGAATCCTTTGTTCCGTTGTTATATAGGTTTAGGACTGATTTTTCTGCTCTTAGAGGATTTACGAGCTGGAGGGGCTGATTTGGGGGGGATTCTCGCAGGTGTGGCAGCAGCCACGTCTGTCATGGCTGCAAGCTATGGCAGTTTGGGGTTTTCTAGTTCGAGGGGTGGAGAAGATAGGTGGAGAGGAGAAAGAGAGAAAGGGAGGTGGTCATGGTTGTTGTTTTGGGAAAGGGTTGATAGAGATGTATCACTGTCTTTTGGAAAGAAGAGAATCACGCGTGTTTATGCTTTCTCTGAGAAAGAGAAAGAAACGGATGAAAGCAATTAATGTTTAAAACTTGAAAAATCTTGACCACCTTTGGTCGGTTTGATCTTTGATCTGATGATCCTAAAAATTATATCTTAAAATAATAAATAGTAAAAGAAAAAGAAATGCTTATATATATATGTGTGTACAATATCGATTAAAAATAATTATTTTTTCATCCAATCAATATTTGATCGGAACAACCCAAATTCAAAAATACATAAAAGGTAGATTAATATTGGAATATATATAGACGTATTTATAGATATAGATATAATTATACAATTGAACTCGGGCCCTCGGGTTAGGAAGGAAAATTAGCGGACTAGATTGATCTGCGTTGGTTAGATGAAAAAGGCGAAGCATATATAAAAATTATACTGAATTTTTGGCTAATTCTCGGGCACTCATTTCAAATTTATAAATTAAGAGTTGGTTTCGAAAACTGAGATTGGATTATCGTTAGCCCGAACACTCTTTTTCTACTGAAATTAAATTTATCGATGCTCCCTAATATCCTAAAAATTATTTTTTAGTTCTTATGTTTATAAATTATAGACATATTTTGTCTAAGTGCCCAATTTGATATTTTTTTTATATATCAACAATATATATATATATATGTGTGTGTGTGTGTGTGTATAAAAATAAGAATGTAATAAAATATACGTAAAAATCAAAAATATAATAAAGTACATGCACATCTTAAAAAATATATTTTATGCAGTAAAGATATACATATGGTCACAATATTTCACCAAAAAGTGAAGTTAGAAAGGATGCCAATGCGAATACCAAAATATATATATATATATTTTTATTTGTTAAAATATTTAATTATATTTAATTAAAATATGTAATTAAAATATTTATATTATGGTGAAAAAATAATTCCCCTTTTATAATAATTTCTAGAAATAGAAACAAAAATACGAAACTTATTTTTATTTAATTTTTAAAAATTATTTAAGGCCGAGAAGCATCGATAAAAGTAATTAAAGGAAAAAAAGTGTGTCAAAATTAGATGTCAACAGTTGCCCCCTGAGGGAACGAAGATTTGTGTGAAAATTTTTGGGCACTCACGTTGACGTAACCAATTTTGTCTCGGGCAAAACAAAATGTTTGGATGATTATGGTCGGGCTTTGGTTTTCGAGCTGCCTACATATCTTGGGCTCCACGAGAAATCAGGCCGTTTGTAGTTTGAATTGTAGAAAAATTTGATATTTATCAAAATTTGCCCCAGTATAGAATTTATGGCAACACTGGGTTCCTTCGGGATGACAACAAACTTTCAGCATGAATGAAACGGATATGGGTGCACGTCCAAAACGGGCTGTTAGAAGTAGTTGAGGGTGAGGAGACGTTGAATAGTGATATCTGCTGAGGATCTTGAGAGAAAAGGAAATAACGATTTTTTCAAAAATTGCCCCAGTGTTGAATTAAGACGACACTGGGTGATGATAAAGGAAATTACAAAAATAAAAACTTGAGTCGAGTCGAGTTGAGTTTCTTCGCCGGAATCCTTGACATAGCTAGAGATGCTTGACATTCCACTAGCTTGCCCCAGTTTGGTGCCAAGAGGGTTGTTCCACGTTGTACTGCATGGTCCTGCAAAACAGGTAAAAGGGTGAAAAGTCCCTGTTGTTTGAAAATATGTAAATTGAAATCGTAATGTAAAGAGTAGAGTTTAGATATTCAAACTAGTTGTCTCCATTTTTGGAGGCCTCTAACTAGCAGGGCAATAACTGAAATGTAGATAGCCTCCATCGGCTAGAATGTAAATAGCATTCGTCGGTTAAAATGTAAATAGCTTTCATCGGCTGAGCAGTTGTTTGAATGTAAATAGCCTCTATTGGCTGAAATGTAAATAGACTCCGTCGGCTGAAATGTAAATAGCCTCTGTCGGCTGAAATATAAATAGCCTCTGACGGCGGGAATGTAAATAGCCTCTGACGGCGGGACATTTGCCCAAAGGTAAACTGCCTTATATTTTTCAAGGACGCCCTCAGTCTAAACGAGATGATGGTATTGCTGCTGGAACTTGATGTTGTTGTGATAGTGACTTTCTTGCGCGTTTGCTATGGTGTGGGCCTCTGATTGGCAGGTTGTACTTTGTTTGCTGAAATGCGAGTCTTAGATATGGCGGAGTGTTGTTTTGCTTATATATATTCTGTTATTTGTGGTGGGGAGTCCCCCTTGCTGCTGCACAACTCCTGATATGGCGGAGAGTCATATTGCTCATTCGCATCCTTCTATATGGCAGAGGATCGCTTTGCTTGCTTATGTACAGTCTTTGAAATGTGGAACTCGACTTTGTTTCCTTATATACAGTCCTCAGAATGCAGAAGCTCGACTTTGTTTGCTTATGTACAGTCCTTTGTGATTACGCTCAACTTACACCTCAAATAAGTGCAAGGCGGTCGTCATCAATATATTTACCCAACTTTGGAGTCGGGGTCGAATCCACAGAGAACAATGTGATTGGCGACTAAACTAGTTCGAAACTATAGCTACAAGTTAAATTCAAATAAAAAATAAGAAAAGACAAAATAGGGGGTTTTATCAATCAAAAAAATTTTAACGTTTCAACTTATTTTAGAACTCAAAACTTAGATTTTAATATTTTGAATCAATGATATAGAGAAACTAGGGTTGTGATCACTATGAATATTAATCTCCATTGAATAATAACTATTCATGATTCTCGTGATAGGTGGGAACAGCAGATTATCCCTGCCGATGATACTATCTGACTTATCTCTCGACCTCACCAGACAATTTATTATCTAATTCTCTCAAACTTAGATAACATATCTATTTCCAACTGAATGTTTTCTTAGGTAGATTGATCCAGTTACGGCATCAATCAATAAAGAGAAGGTCAGTAGCTTTCGAGTCCCTGTTGATAATTCACGACCTCTAGTCTATTTCTCCGTTAGAAGCAAATAAAACCTAAGGCATAACCTAATGTTTGTAACCAATAGATTCAAGTTAAAACGAATAAAACCTAAGGCATAACCTAATGTTTGCAACCAATAGATTCAAGTTAAAACAACAGAATTTCAAGACGTTCCCACAATCACTCAAACCCTAATCCAACTATTAAATCAATGAAATAATAATCATAGATCCCACAACCCTAGTTGTGGGTTCTAGTTTCTCATAAGATAGAAAGAGATAATAGATATTAAATTCATAACTTAAAGCAAGTGAACTTACAAAAGATAAAATTCAAAGTTGTTTCTCCTTCAAGTACAATAAGAATTTCCCACAACTAAATCAAAGGATGGAAAATTGAATTCTAAGTTAAGAGAGTCAAAAACAAGTGAACTCCTCTTTACTAAGTTACAAGATGTCAAAAGCTGCTTCCGAAATTGTGAATGAAACCCTAAAAGATGCTATTTATACTAAAGCCTAATTAAGGTAATAAAATAATAAAATCACAACTGGGCTTGGATTTAGGTGACGGCATATTGGTGTTGATCATCAGGCTTCTGACGGCGTCTCAGATATATCATCAGAAGTCGTGCCTTCTTAACCTGTTTTGCCTCACTCTGATGATGTCCTCCGACGGCTTACCAGAGAAGTGATGGCGTGTAGCAAATGTCGTCAAACCTTCAGCTTATTTCACCATGTTCTATCCCATTTGACGGTATCTTTTGACGGCTTACCACACTTGTGACGACATATTGAGAATGTCGTCACCTTCATCCAGCAATTCTTCTTCACTATTCTTCCTAACGCCTTTTTCTGGTAGCTTACCACATCTCTAACGGCTTGCAAAAAATGCCGTCAAACTCATATCAACTCACTTGTATCAGATTTTACTTTTTTTTCATATTTCCTATGTTTTCCTCCCATCCTTGCTACAACTACAATATCACAAGAAAACGATCAAAAACAATCAAAAGTTGCTTAAGACTTCGCAATTATTTAGAGTTAAAAGCCTCAAATGTGTTAGCATCTGCTCACACGTCAACACCCTCACCTTAAAACAATTGCTTGTCCTCAAGTAACTAAATAAAACCATACTATGATGTTTAACCAAGAGACACATAAGATACCTATCACAGTTGATTATCAAGTTTAGCTCAAAACTCATGCCACTCTCCACGTTCAATCCAATTGTGCATATCCATGAAGATTAACAATGTGACCCAAAGGAATCAAGTTATGACATCAATTCAGCAACAACAACCATGCATGTACCAATATTACACTATCCAAACAAGTTAACAGCTAGCAATGCAACCGATGTGCCCTTACAACAAAGAAGTCCCTCCTTACTCATATATGAACTCAAGCATGTCAATACAGGGATGGTCAAGAGACACCCACTCTCAGAAAGAAATTCCAATAAATGCATGTCAAATACCATATACTTGCCCTTATTTTCATTACAAAGGTGTCCAGACAGGTGAGTTAGGATCACTATAGGTCTTTTCTTTGGCTTGTAATATAGGCTAAGGGCTGGTATGATATTCAATGGAATTTAGAGTAACTAAGCCTCCTTGGCACTACCTTAACTTTTGGGGTTCACTTATTAACCTTTTTCTTCTTTTTCTCCTTTTCTTGATCACATTATTCAGGATAGATGTGGCTTTTCTTTTTCATTCTTTTTCTTTTCTTATTCTTCTTCCACACCACCCAGCTTTTTATTCTTTTTCACTTATTCTTTTTCTTTAATTCTACCTTTCTTCATACTCAGTTTACATCACGCACCCCAATGATAGCCACCCTCAACTTAGGTTGTTTACCTAAGTCTAGGTGCACAGTGTCCAAGAAGGACCAGGACCAAAACAGGTTCATTATGATCTAAACGGGAAGGTGATAGGTGTCATAGAAAGAAATGGTCAATTCAGGCTCAAAATAGGGATCAAGAGATATCATGCATACAGGGAAGGTCATTTAGGCAAAAAGTGACTTAAAAATCAAAACGGCCTATGATCCTTTCCTAACCCTTATCTTTCAACCAAGGTAAGACTAACCGGACAAGTTCTGGATTTAACACACAAAGGGAACTAAGTGGTATCTCACACACACATGGCACAAAGGGGTATCACAAGCTACTACCTATCCAGTTCATGCGATTGTTTAGCAGTGGATATCATGTCACTAGTACTAATGCCATAAAAGATGTACAGTGGTCACACATAAATGTATATCACACAGTTATAAAAATGACCAACGGAGAGGTGTTTATCAGTCTCAAAAATCAATAAAAATATGACAACTGCTCTAGATACTTATTTTTCTCCAGTTAACCACAACACATCACAAAACAAACACAGTACGCCTAAACATGCTGGCTCTACTAGGAACAAGACTCTGGAAAAAAGAGGCACCACAACAAAAACCCCAGGAGGACATCAATACCCACAAGTAGCCCCACCCTCAACTTAATATCATGCATTGTTCCCAACACGTCAAATCAAAATAAGAGAGTTAGAAACATACCTGTGGCACCATGGGTGCAACGATCTGATGTCAATTACATAATACGAATACAAGCAACAAATTACCTTGGGTTGCCTCCCAAGAAGCGCCCAATTTAACGTCACAGCATGACCCAACTCAGCTTTTTCCTCTACATTGAGGATATGAATTTCACCCCCAACTTAGAGTCCATCTTCTTGCCTCGCTCATAGGGAGGTGGTACAAAGATTAAGAAGCCGAGTAATGAATGATGCATGGTAAACAACTCGACCTTAAAGTGAGGTGTGTTTTTATGTTGTTTATCAAGTGTAAATAAAGAATATAGGATTCTTGTTCCTCATCTTCACAGTCTTCCACTAGTTTAGATAATTTCACAGACAAGATATCATCTAAATATAATGTGAAAAAATGCTTCGAGTGTGGCCCAACAAATCCTACTTCAAAATTTACACTATCCTCTACACACTCACTTTTATTCATCTTCTCAAGATTTTTACTTTGAATTGGGCTAGAGTCTTCATAAGAGATTGACTTGGCTTTTTCTTTTGCCTCTAGCACCATTCCCTCAATCTTGGAATCATCCCTCATGGCTGGCTCGGTTGGTTGGGAAATCTCTAAGGGTTGATCAACATCAAGCTCATCATCAGTATAGGAATATTGCTCTTCATCGTCATACTCTTCCATTATTTTAAATGATTCCGCAGACAAGATATCATCTAACAATAATGTAGAAAAGTGTTTTGGAAGATTGACCTCGATATTCATCTCTCCTATCCTTTCTCTTCCCTCATTAAATGCCCTAATGTCTTGACGTATATCACATATGGTATCATTCGTTGTGTCTATACGATCCAACATTAGTTGAAGCATAGCTTCAATGTCACTCTTTCTAGTGCTTTGTTCTACTTTTTCTTGACCATAAGACTTGTAATACTCATAAGAAGAACTAGAACCTGGGTTAGCGCAATAGGGGAAAGGGGCATTTGGGCAATCACTCCAATGTCCATCTTGACCACCACATAAAGAACAATTATACTCCCGGTTGGACGGAGATGGTGCACACATCTCTCTCCAAGGAGCATATCTACAATCTTACCAAAAGTGGGGTCTATCACAATATGGACATGGATCATCCAGATAAGATTTCCAACCATCAAACTTACATTCATTCCATGATGCCGTAGTAAGAAATAAACAAAAATAAAGAAAATCTACCTAACACAAGAACAAAGAAAATCACAACAAATATTTACAAGTTTGAATTCAGCAAGTAAGCTAAAATTCCAAACTAATTCAATACGCCAAATTGTTCCCCGGCAATGGCTCCATTTTTTATAACGTTCAACTTACACCTCAAATAAGTGCAAGGCGGTCGTCGTCAATATATTTACCCAACTTCGGAGTCGGGGTCGAATCCACAGAGAACAATGTGAGTGGCGATTAAACTAGTTTGAAACTATAGCTACAAGTTGAATTCAAATAAATAATAAGAAAAGACAAAATAGGGGTTTTTATCAATCAAACAAATTTTAACGTTTCAACTTATTTAGAACTCAAAACTTAGATTTTAATATTTCAAATCAATGATATAGAGAAACTAGGGTTGTGATCACTATGACTATTAATCTCCATTGAATAATAACTATTTATGATTCTCGTGATAGGTGGGAACAGCAGATTATCCCTGCCGATGATACTATCTGACTTATCTCTCGACCTTAACAGATAATTTATTATCTAATTCTCTCAAACTTAGATAACATATCTATTTCTAATCGGAAGTTGTCTCAGGTAGATTGATCCAGTTACGGCATTAATCATTAAACAGAAGGTTGTTAGCTTCTGAGTCCCTGTTGATAACTCACGACCTCTAGTCTATTTCTCCGTTAGAAGCAAATAAAACCTAAGGCATAACCTAATGTTTGCAGCCACTAGATTCAAGTTAAAACAACAGAATTTCAAGACGTTCCCACAATCACTCAAACCCTAATCCAACTATTAAATCAATGAAATAATAATCATAGATCCCACAACCCTAGTTGTGGGTTCTAGTTTCTCATAAGATAGAAAGAGATAACAGATATTAAATTCATAACTTAAAGCAAGTGAACTTACAAAAGATGAAATTCAAAGTTGTTTCTCCTTCAAGTACAATAAGAATTTCCCACAACTAAATCAAAGGATGGAAAATTGAATTCTAAGTTAAGAGAGTCAAAAACAAGTGAACTCCTCTTTACTAAGTTAAAAAATGTAAAAAGTTGCTTTCGAAGTTGTGAATGAAACCCTAAAAGATGCTATTTATACTAAAGCCTAATTAAGGTAATAAAATAACAAAATCACAGCTGGGCTCGGATTTAGGTAACAGCATATTGGTGCTGATCGTCAAGCTTCTGACGGCGTCTCAGATATGTCGTCAGAAGTCGTGCCTTCTTAACCTGTTCTGCCTCACTCTGATGATGTCCTCCGACGGCTTACCAGAGAAGTGACGGTGTGTAGCAAATGTCGTCAGACCTTCAGCTTATTTCACCATGTTCAATCCCACTTGACGACATTTTTGGATGGCTTACCACACTTGTGATGACATATTGAGAATATCGTCACCTTCATCCAGCAACTCTTCTTCACTATTCTTCCTGACGCCTTTTTCTGGTATTTTACCACATCTCTAACGGCTTGCAAGAAATGCCGTCAGACTCATATCAGCTTACTTGTACCAGATTTTACTTATTTTGTTCATCTTTCTTATGTTTTTCTCCCATCCTTGCTACAACTACAATCTCACAAGAAAACAATCAAAAATAACCAAAAGTTGCTTAAGACTTTGCAATTATTTAGAGTTAAAAGCCTCAAATATGTTAGCATCTGCTCACACATCACATTGGAATGCGGAAGCTTGACTTTGTTTGCTTATATACAGCCTTGCCCTATGGAATCTCAACTTTATTGAAGTCAGACGGCACTCTTCGATTTGCAGAGTTTGTTAGGAGAAGTAAATAGACTAATCTTCCTATGAGGATCCTCTTTTCTTAGTTTTCGACCTGGGTCTTCAAAACATGACTGCGAAAGAATTCGAATAAAACTCTTAGAGCTTGTGAGAATTAGTATAAATGTATGTAAAGAGAACAAAATAAAGGGAAGAATATTTGGCTCTTGTCGTGGTGGTAAGTTGCATAATGCCCCTGATCCTATCCCAAAGCTTTACTTGACGTAGCCTTCCAATTCCTATTTTCCTGCTCTCAAAGAAAAATTCTTAGTTGGTAGGGGGTGTTGATTTGTGTAGACTTGGGGATCCTGGCTTTGTTTTTGAAATCCTCCAACACTCCTTCAGTTGCTCAATCACTCCCAAATTTGGAGTCTCAGTAGGTAGGAAAATTAAAAGTATGGTGAAAAATACATATATATATATATGTTTTTACAAATATATTACGTATATATTAAGTATATATAGTAATCCTTTATTATTTTTAGATTATGGCACGTATGGAAATCCGCTAAGCCTCCATTTGTTGATCGTGACCCATGTAGCTTTATCCTTCGGGTAGAGCTCGTCTGACTTTGCCGATGCTATGATGACTCTGGCAATGAGATTGCTCATATTTTGGGGCTACACTACCAGTGATAAGGGATTTTCCTAAAGGTAAGACCGAACCTTTTAGGTTGCCTACGTATCCTTATAACAGGAATCAGGTCTGTGCGTAGTTCAATTACAAAAGAAAAAAAAATATATGCAGTGCAGTGACCGAGCCTGACTCAAGCTGCCTATGTATCCTAAGAATAGGAATCAGGTCATAACGTAGTTTGATACCAAAGATAAAGTAAAATAATACAATGACCGAGCCTGACTCAGGCTGCCTACGTATCCAAGTAGAATCAGGTCAGGTCGTAGTTTAGTACAGTGAAAAGGTAAAAATATGAAGGGTCCGAATTTGATGTGGATTACCTACGTATCCAAGTGGGAAGTTAGGTCGAGCGTAGTTCTAAATACATGAAAGGATGATGTTTTTGGATTTTTGAAGGAGACCGAACCCTATGTGGGTTGCCTACGTATCCCACCGTGGGAAATCAGGATAATACATAGTTTTGTTACATTAGAGAAAATGCAAAAGTTCAAAGAAATAACTATTATTCCTAATGTCTTCAAATGTAGTACTTCTTGATGGCGTCTGAATTGGTCGGCTTCGTGCTTACTGTGTCGTCTATCTCTGCAAGTATCACTGCTCCTCCTGAGAGTACTCGATGAACTATGTAAGGACCTTGCCAATTTGGTGCAAATTTCCCTTTGGCTTCATCTTGGTGAGGGAATATCTTCTTCAATACCAACTGTCCCGGTGTGAATCGATGAGGCTTGACTTTTATGTTCATGCCTTGATCATTCTATTGTGATAGAGTTGACAATGACAGATTGCATCCAACATCTTCCCATTAATGAGTATCAAATGCTCGATCCTGCTACGAATCTATTTAGCGTTGTCTAGACCAACCTCTTGAATGACTCTCAATAAAGGTATCTCTACTTTGGCAGGTATCACTGCTTTCGACCCATAAACCAACATGTAGGGAGTTGCCCCAGTAGAATTTCTGATTGTGGTGCGATATCCAAGTAAAGCATATGGCAACTTCTCATGCCATTCCCTATTACCGTCCAATATTTTCCTCAAGATCCTCTTGATATTCTTGTTTGCAGCTTCAACCGCTCCATTTATTTGTGGTCGATAAGGCGTGGAATTTCAATGAGAGATCTTAAACCTTTCGCAAATCTCCCTTATCAGGTCGCTATTAAGATTTGGTCCATTATCTGTTATGATTGACTCTGGAATTCCAAATCGATAGACTAAGTTATTACGAACAAAATCTGCCACCACCTTCTTTGTTACAGCCTTATGTGTTAAGACCTCAACCCACTTTGTGAAATAATCGATAGCGACCAAGATAAAATGATGTCCATTGGACGCAGGAGGATCTATGGGCACAATAACATCCATGCCCCAAGCAGCAAACTGCCATAGAGAACCCATCATATTGAGTTCGTTTAGCGATACTCGTATAAAGTCTCCATGAACTTGACATTGGTGACACTTCTGCACGAATCGAATGTTATCCCTCTCCATATTCATCCAAAAGTATCCAGCTCTCAAAATCTTCTTCGTAAGCATGAAACCGTTCATATGGGGTCCACAGGTTCCTACATGTATCTTCTCTAATAATCTTATGGCCTCCGTGGCACCGACGCATCGTAGTAATCCTAGGTCTGGAGTCCTCCTATATAGGATTTCCCCATTGAGAAAAAAGTGATTGGCCATCCTTCTTAAAGTCCTCTTCTGCTTGCCAGTAGTGCCTTCTGGGTATTCTCCCGCTTCGAGTAACTTCTTAATGTCGTAGTACCACGGCTTTCCATCTGGCTCTCCGTCTACATGGAAATAGTGGGCTTGTTGGTCGTGTATCTCCACTTTGATGGGATCGATGTAATTCTCATCTGGATGCTGAATCATTGAAGATAGTGTCACCAAGGCATCGGCGAACTCATTTTGAATTCAACGGACATACTTGAATTCGATCTTCGTAAAATAAGGAAGGATTTTGACATTCTTGGAGTTCATTCTCCTTGCACCTGATGGATCAATAAATCTGTATCTCCTATCACCAATAACTCTTTAATGTCCATGTCTACTATCATCCTAAGCCTGAGAATGCAAGCCTCATATTCTGCCATGTTATTCGTGAAAAGGAACCTAATTTTCACTGAGATTAGGTAGTGTTGACTTGCTTCTGAAACTAGGACTGCTCCAATTCAGACTCCTTTGAAATTCGCTGCTCCATCGAAGAACATCCTCTATCCATTATACGGCTCTGAAAAGATCTCTTACTTTTCAGGCCATTAAATGGAGATTTGACTCCTTCTTCCCGTTGTTATATAGGTTTAGGACTGATTTTTCTGCTCTTGGAGGATTTGTGAACCGGAGGGGCTAATTTTGGGGGGATTCTCGCAGGTGTGGCAGCAGCCACGTCTGCCATGGATGCAAGCTACGGCGGTTTGGGGTTTTCTGGTTCAAGGGGTGGACAAGATAGGTGGAGAGGAGAAGGAGAGAAAGGGAGGTGGTCAGGGTTGTTGTTTTGGGAAAGGGTTGATGGAGATGTATCACTGTCTTTTGGGAAGAAAAGAATCACGCGTGTTTATGCTTTCTCTGAGAAAGAGAAAATAAATGATGAAAGCAATTAATGTTTAAAACTTGAAAAATCTTGACTACTGTTGGTCCGTTTGATCTTTGATCTGACGATCCTAAAAATTGTATCTTAAAATAATAAATAGTAAAAAAAATGTTTATATATATGTGTGTAAAATATCGATTAAAAATAATTTTTTTTTATCCAATCGATATTTGATCGGAACAAAACAAATTCAAAAATACATAAATGGTAGATTAATATTGAAATATATATAGACATATATATAGATATAGATATAATTATACAATTGAACTCAGGTCCTCGGGTTGGGAAGAAAAATTAGCGGACTAGATTGATCTGCGTTGGTTAGATGAAAAAGGCAAAGCAGCTATGACAATTACACGGAATTTCGGGCTAATTCTTGGGCGCCCTTTCAAATTTATAAAATAAGATTTGGTTTCAAAAACTGAGATTGGATTATCATTAGCCCGAACACTCTTTTTCTACTGAAACTAAATCTATCGATGCTCCCTGATATCCTAAAAATTATTTTTTAGTTCTTACGTATATAAATTATAGACACATTCTGTCTAAGTGCCCAATTTAATATTTTTTTAATTTAATATCAATAATATATATATATATATGTGTATAAAAATAAGAATATAATAAAATATACGTAAAAATCAAGAATATAATAAAGTACATGCACATCTTAAAAAATATATTTTATGCAGTAAAGATATACATATGGTCACAATATTGCCCCAAAAAGTGAAGTTAGAAAGGATGTGAATACCAAAATATATTTTTTTTTATTTGTTAAAATATTTAATTATATTTAATTAAAATACGTAATTAAAATATTTATATTATGGTGAAAAAATAATTCTCCTTTTATTAAAATTTCTAGAAATAGAAACAAAAATACGAAACTTATTTTTATTTAATTTTTAAAATTATTTAGGGCCGAGAAGCATCGGTAAAAGTAATTAAAGGAAAAAAGGTGAGTCAAAATTGGATGTCAACACCGTCAACTTAGGTTTGTCCTAACTTAAACCAACATCTTTTCTGGCGCTTTGTACCGTGATCACGGGTTTCTTTGCGCTCTCTTGGAATTTATCTTCTCTCATTCCTTCCTAGCTTAATGACATTGCTTTCAACGAATCTACCGCATTCACCGATTTGTCCTCATTGGTCTGTATTCTGACAATAAGCTTATAACACATCGACGATTCTTTGCCATTATATATTAACTCCAACATATTGGTTTCAGCATGGGTTGGCAATGGATTCTGGTTAATGTTTGGAACTTTTGGGGCCAGGACCAAAATCTGATTTGCGTCGACTAAATCTTGGACAGCTTTCTTTAAATACCAGCATTTCCCAATATCATAGTCTGGCATGTCAGAACAATACTCATACCTTAAGGAATAATCAATATTCCTCGGAGGTGGATTTAAAGGCCTTCCTTGGATTGGGCTCAAGACCTTCATCTTTCTCAACCTATCAAACAAGCTAGCATATGACTCCTCAAGAGGTGTGAACTGATTTTTGACCACCTTCTCTTTCTTATACTCAGACCTAGGTTGGAAACCGGGTCTGGAGGGGTTTTGGTAATTTGGTGGGGCTGATGGACGATTTTATGGAGCTTGCACGCATCATTACGGGTAAGAAGAGGTTTGGGAATATGGATGTGCATTATATACTGGGTACGAGGGTGGTGGAATGAAATATAGAGAGTTTTGTGCAGGGTAGTAATGGTGGGGAGGAATATATGGAGCTTGGGCATAGGCTTGGGATTGGGATTGGGGATAAGGGCGAGGCGGTCTTTAGAGATAGGAATGAGTTTCAGCTACAATGGTTGCCACATCCTCTTTCTTCTTCTTACCTCCGAACGCTACAGAGCCACCTTGAATCGCTTGGGCGGTGGCTTTTAATGCGGCAAAACTCACTATCCGAACGGTCTTGATTCCATCCTCTCTCATCTCTCCCATTTTAAGGACTTCAATTAAAGACTTTCCCATTGCCGAAAGTAAATGTTGAAAATAGGTCTCATCCTGTGCCTGAATGAAAACCTCTACCAGCTTACTCTCCTTCATTGGAGGCTTTACCCTGGCGGCCTGTTCACGTCATCTTATCGTGTATTCCCTAAATCCTTTAGTACTTTTCTTCTTCAAATTGACCAAGGATTTTTCTTCAGGAATCAGGTCGATGTTATACTAAAATTGTTGCACAAACTCAGTATCTAAGTCATCCCAGCTATTCCATTTGTCAATATCCTAATCGACAAACCATTCTAAAGCCAGATCGGAAAGACTCTCGCCAAAGAAAGCCATGAGCAACTCTTCCTTTCATCCTGCAGACCTCAATTGGATGCAATAACATCTCAAGTGCGTCACGGGATCACCGTGCCTAGCATACTTCTCAAATTTGGGCATTTTAAAACCAAGGGGAAGGTTAACATCTGGGAACATACAAAGATCTTTATATGAAACACTCTTATAACCTTCGATTCCCTGAAAACTTCTCATGGCCTGTTCCAAACTTTTCAGTTTTCGCGCCATGTCTTCTTGTTCCTCTGTTGCAACAGGCTTCTCCATATCAAATAGAAATGCAGGTGGCTGAGTATACCCATACGGTTCATTCATCCTCAAAGTTGGTTCCGGGGCATAATACTGATCATCCGAAACCTTCAATACTGGCTCACTAGCAGACCGAGAGAGTACCATCGTCAGACGCACAGCATAGGTGGGGGCTTCAGGTGGGGGCGGAGCCACAAACACAGGCGCTGCAGGTGGCGCCGGCTAAACAGCGAGCCTTGGCTGGGGAACTGCCAAGGGCACACTAAGGGTGCCAGGATAATATTGACGCGGAGTGAATCCTGGCGCATGCACAGGTGACTCAGTGGGAGCAGAGAATTATGCCTGAGAGAGCGGTGGGCAATTAGAGATATTCCCAAGATCTTCGGGGAGTGCAGGATGAGGCATTCCGCTAGTCCACGCCCGATGCAAATCTATCAATTGTTGCCTGAGCCTTACTACCTCATCATTGTGTTCTGAACTTTCTTCCCTGAGGTCCTGATCTGGGTCCATGAGTGAATTTTCAATCTCCCTGCCAGCCATGCCAAGCTTTGCTTTTGACCTAGTGAAGTATGGGTGACTAGCCAGAGTGCTGCAACACCAACCACTTTTATCTGAAAGAGCATGCTCATCAAAGACAACACCCGTTAAGATTAGATCACACAACAAACATGGGAATCACATTTGTAAAATTGTATTAGATTCATGCGTATTTCTACCAGCCTTTGAGGGTAGCGAGGTCATTTTAACATCATCCCAATCTTTCTTCTATGCCCAATTGCTTCTTTCCTCCAACCATACCTCTTTTTTTTTGTTTTCGCCCTCACTTCTCTCTTCTTTTCATCAGTCTCTTTTCTTTCACCTTATTCTCTCGTTACTTTTTCTATTTTTTTTCTTCTCTCGCTATCTACCTTCTTTTTATCATTCTTTATGTCTTTTGATTTTCTTTAAAAGAGGAAAAATAATGAAGAACGAAGAATCAAAATGATTAGATCGAACCCACAAGTAGGTTGCCTACTTATCATGTTGTACATGAATCAGATCTTGCATAGTTCGGGCAGCGCATGCATAACTATCACAAAGTTGAAGTTTTTTTTTTTGATGAAAAATAAACAAAAGAAAGAACAATGCAACGTCACAACATTTCATAAAAAGACAACTAAAATTGACTTCTAATTTAAGGCAACCTTAACACTAATCAACAAAGACTAAACAACACTCTAGACTAAACAACACTCTAGACCCACAGGACAACATGCGTGACATTCCTAATGAAGACCCTAAAGTTAAAACAAACTCAACACGAACTCAACAAAGATACAACAATACAATGACAGAAAAATAAAGGACTCAAACTAAGATAAGAAGTGCCCCTTCAAACTGTTGCGCCGCATGACGACCCTGGCTGAGATGGACCTGTCTATGAAACTCTCGCCTTACCAGTCAAATTTTGCAACATACCCTGCAATGACACCTTGATATTAGGGAGAAAGCTCCCAGCACGTGTTGCTGCCTCTTGGGGAGTGCACCTGAAAAGACTGTTCTGATACCCTTCCACAGTTGTGAGCAACCCTGATAATTGAATTCTCAACTTCTCTACCTTGGCTCCCGCACTTTCATCCTGACAGTCATCAACTATACATTCTTCCTGTATTCTCCCTATAATTTGTGTTGTTAACGGCCTACTGACACCCCGAGGAATGGATTGTAGCCAAATTCCATATCTTGGAGTGTATCCTGGATTATCTAAACCTTTCTTAAGGGTATGCACGCCCTGCCACATTGCGTTATCCCAGAACTGCTTGTATTTAATCTCATCCCTAACTTGGTCTCTAAAATACTCAACATCCTTTTGGGGGTTCATTATCGGTGGGACATCTTGCAATCTGTCCAACAGACGCATTACCCTAAGAGGAGTGTATGGTCGAGTACAATTAAGCCCCAACAGAACTAGAAGGAGTTGCATGCTACATCCGACCAAGATTATTTTCGGGCAAAGCTAAAAATAGGTCCATAGAACATTGTCATCTATTCTTGATTCGAGATTAAATCCAAGCCTCGACTCCTACTAGCAATGAAAATTTATCAAAGCGCATTCTTTCTTCCATGGCTTTCATTCGATCGAAGAGGCAACGGTCAATGACATTTGATTTTATCAAAGATGGAGCATGGAAATTCTCCATCATCCATAGTTACAACACTAGATTACTTCTTTTGAAGGACCGCATCCCTCCTTTTATTTCAGTTAGGGCCTTATATATCTCTACTAAAATCATTGGAAGTAGAGTAACCTTGCCCCCTTAATCCTTATGAAATAAGGCCATCACTACAGATTGCAACCGAGTATTAATACGTCTTTCGTCTTGTGAAAACACTAAAGTGCCTAACAAAACGAGAGCAAAGATTTCAAGACGCTTTCTTTCCCATTTCTTCTTAGTTCTATGAAATTCTTCCCAAAAATAATCAAAACCTCCCAATGATCCGAATCGAGCAAACAAGTAATCTAGGGAAATCCATGATTGATTAAGACATCCTAAAAGCATATTCTTACTCTTTAAACCACAATGCTGAAGAAAACTCAAGCCAGTATGACTGTGGGCTCGAATCATCTTTAGATTGATATAAGATAACCGACACAGACCAGATATTTCCGCCAGAGTAGGCGTCATCTCATATTTTCCCAACCTAAACACCAAACTACTAGGATCCCAAAAAGTTGACGTTGCCTCTATCAGATCTAGACGGGGCGTAAGACGTAAGAGGGTTGTAAGATTACCCAATACTATCTGTAGCTCGTGCTGCTCAGCGTAGTTGAACATACCCCGCCACTTGACTAGCTTTTTAGGGACTTTATAAACCATTCGAACTCTAGACCTCGTCGTTGGGTCTATCCTGAAATAACACATAGGACATTAACTTAACAAGCAATTCAATTAGAGCAAAAGATTCCCAACCCTTGGGACCTTGACACAAACATATGTCGAAGGAACAGACCACTTATGACTTCAAATCACCGAACAGTACCGCCGAGTGAAATCAGCCTACTTGGCAAGGACCAATTAACAACACTAGATTACGAGGAGAAAGACCCTAGGCTAAGATCAAGACAAAGACCAAATATAAAAGATTACTGGACCCACCGAGGGTTGCCTACATATCCCGCCCTGAGGGGACGGAATCAGGTATGCGTAGTTCGTTCAGATTGGACAATTAACGATTAACTAACAGACTGACCCTAACTTAAGAGACACAATCAAAGACAGACGAATAAAAAATGTCAATAAAATCTTTTTTGGGTCTTTAATTAGACACTTCAAATAAAACTAACACCAACAACTATGAAAAAAAAATTTTGAAATTTTCGAATTATGAATGCATGGTAAAGAAATAAAAGAAAAATCTTTTGGATGTTTTTTTTTGTAGAAAATGAGTGCGAAAGGTAAAAAAATCTTTTGAATTTTTGGATTGTGAAAAAAAAATCAAAATCCATAAAGAATTCTAAAACCTTACAAAACACTCCTTTTTTTTTAACTCACCTTTTCTTTTTCTCCTTTTTTTCAACACTTTCTTGTCTACACACTTTACTTCTAACACATGTTTTCCCCAAATCGATCCGTCAAATGACCACGCTACTCTCAGAGTGCAACATTTAGCACGTACAGATGCTTTAAATGTGAGTCTCCTACAAAGGACCAAGTGGGTCTCGCTAGGTCTCAATATGATGCAGATAAGCATGACCTAAAGGCTGACCTACGTTGGGGTTCACTAACAAGGCTATTCGGGGGTGCGTATGGTCGATAGTGGCTGCGAGAGCTTTCCATCCACTCCATATCACTGACGACTCCCCCTCCTAAAATAAGGGTGACTCAACTAGAGGTCGTGTACAACACGTGTACTACGGACTTGTTGCAGAAAGAATGACTTGGGTTATACACATGATGTCAGATATAAAGCGATAACACATAAAGTAAAACTGTAAACAAAGAGCACGTAGGCACTCAACACTGATAAAATGAATACGAACAATAACACAAATAATGTCTATACACACATAATGTCAAGCAAAGCCGATACAACTTCAAAATTAGCTCGAATTCTGAAAGATCCCCAGTAGAATCGTCAGAGCTGTCACACCCCTTCCTGAAAAAAATGGAGTCTTGTCTATATGTATTGGTTCAGAAGACAAAGAAAATATCAATGTGTGGGTCCCCTTTGTTATGGTGTGTGCATGTGGGTTTGTTTGTTTAGTGGGTAGGATTAGGTGAGGGTAGGGGTAGGTAGAGGTAGGGGATAGGTAGGGAAAGACAAATTAGTAGAAATTAATTTTTGGGATTGATAAAATTACGTGTCTATAGATGTGAGAAAAAAACAGTGATTAATATACGATCACTCCTAACTAGTTTTCCTCTTTTTTATTGTTACTTATTTTGTTGTCTCAGTTTTATAACATGATGAAAACTATAGAATACTTAAATAATGTCTATGGTGGAAATTAAAACCAGTAATCGACTTTTCCCCTCAACATCTGTCCTTTTAAATTTGAAATATTTGGTTAAACTTAAAAATTTAATATCTAAAATTGAACTTAGTATAGGCGACTATGTTTGATATGAATTTCCCTACGAAAAAAAAGGTTAAGGAGTATTTTGTGAATAAGTATGGTTATTTTACTTAGAAATACTTTTCAAACCAGTTTCCAACTTTGCATACTTCTTTTCCAATTCGATATTGAAATAATTAACAAAATCTAAAAAACGAATATTAATTTGCAAATAATGTTTCATCATTCGTTTATCTTTACTAGCTTAAGCTGGTTTACCAATTCCGACTGTCGAAAAATTCTGAAACTTGCCAGCTTATCTTCTCTAAGCTTCGTCGTCTTCTTAATAATTGATCATAGAAAATATAGAATTGCATAGAGATCTATTTTTATTTTTAGAAAAAAAAAAAAAAAAAGGAATTTCACATAGAAAAATCTAACATCAAGTCAAACTAGATAGGACAAATCAAGATGAAAATTTCAAGTTTCTACTGAAAATAAATGCTGAGTTTGCCTCCAAGGAACACTCAATCGATCCGGAAGGAATGAAAATTGAGGTCTTCGCAGCGGTGAACTTAGAATTTAGGAGTCGTGGGAACCTGGATGTTAGGTTCGAACATATATATTGACACATGAGAAACCAAGTCACTCAGCTATGTTCTTAATTTTTAAGATGTTTTGAAAATTTACGTAATAATTTATATATATTTCTCATCTAATTATATCTGGTCTATATTGAATTGAAGGGGTACCGATCTGCCGGAGAACCACAAAATTCAGCATGGGCCCGTCACTGGGTCGTCGACACTATCAATAGCAGTCGATGATAAATTGATAGAGCATCCATCAGTATAGTTGCTTCAAATTCAATAGAATAATAAATTACCAATTTGAAAGAAGAACTCCTGCAAGAACTTGTGTTTTTTTGTGTGGAGTGAATAACAGGACAATCTTAACATAAAAGAAAGAAAATAGACGGAAATGAATTTTGTGATCTCTCAGGCTAACTTGGGCAGATTTTCCACAAAGAATTAAGGAACCGTTAACCTTGGTTAACTAATTCAATTAATACATGAATTTTGACACATTGATATATATGTCCAGGGGACACGTGTCAACAATTTAGAAGGACACTGGCGCAACTGGAGGTGATGCTCACTGAAGGGGAGCCACTCCATCCATTTATGCACAATCACAAAATCATGCCAATTGACTGTGTCCACAAAAAGTAATTCTTCAATTTAATTATACTATAAGTACTCTTCTTCAGAAGTCCAAACTGTGTTAAACTACAATCTCAATTCCCCTAAACTCAACTTATACTTTTGTTAGACAACATGTTGAGCTCCTTACAATGGCTAGAAAAAAGTACCTATCTGTCGTATGTCTTAGCCCTTTCAGTACTCATTTCCTTTATTCTTATGAGTCTCCTCATAACTAAATCTAAAACCAAAAAAAATCTTCCCCCTTCTCCCCCTAAATTACCATTAATTGGTCATATGCACAAACTAGGATTGTACCCTCACCACTCTTTACAAAAATTATCTAGACAATATGGACCGTTGATGTTCCTTAAACTCGGAAGTATTGACACTGTAGTTGTTTCCTCAGCTGAGGCAGCTTCCGAAATCATGAAGACACATGACCTTATTTTCTGCGACAGGCCTAATTCCAAGGTCAACAAGAAACTTTTGTATGGCTTTAGGGATGTGTCTGTCGCGCCATATGGAGAGTACTGGAGACAGATGCGCAGTATATGTGTCCTTCAGTTGCTTAGCAATAAAAGGGTTCAAGATTTTCGCGTTGTGAGGGAAGAAGAGACTGCCTTGTTAGTCAAGAAGATTAAGGAGAGGTCACCAGAGGCAGTGAATTTGAGTGAATTGTTTATGACACTTACAAATGATATTGCGAGCAGGGCAGCTTTTGGGAGGAAATATAGTGAAGGGGAGGGTGGAGAGAAGTTTAGGAAGTTGATGAAGGAATTTGTGGGAATATTAGGTGGATTTGATTTTGGGACATTTTTGTCTTCACTTGCATGGATTGATAAGTTGAGTGGTTTAGAAGCAAAAGTGGAGAGAGTTGCTAAGGAGATGGATGGATTTCTTGAGGGAGTAGTGGAAGAACATTTATATAGTAGTAATACGATAGTGGAAAATGAAAAGAGAGAGGACTTTGTTGATGTTTTGCTTGGAATTTATAAGCAAAACATGGATGGTTTTTCCATTGACAGAGATGGTATCAAAGCTCTCATTCTGGTGAGTTCTCGATCACTCTCTGTGCACACGCAACTGGCATTGAATTATGTCATCATTTCATTTGAATATTTAATCGATTCAAAGAGCACACTTTTATGCATCTACCTAATAATATCGTCAACATGCACTCCTGTGATCAGGCTTAACAAGGAATTGATTTTGATAACGGATAACTCTTAGAAGAACCATACTTTTTATCTTCTTACTAAAACTGTCAGCTAATTTATTTTTTTTTTCATATATTTTCAAAATACTGATTAATCATTGTTTTTTATGGAGTAATATTTTTAAGCTTCACATACTGCATGTTACTCCTTGTGTCCCAATTTATTGGTAAGATGAAATTTCGAGAGTTAATAAATATTTTAAGTTGATATATAATTTAAAATATTTTAACAAGAATTTTAAAAGTCCAAACAACTAAATTTAAACAGAGATACTTCTAATCAGGAACAAGTTTCCATATATAAAAATACTAAAGACAGGCTCCACATATACATATTGCTAAGCCTTCACAAATATGGATCCACTACTCCTATATTTTAATTTTCTGGTCCTCAACATCCACACGGATTTTTCAAGATATCAATATAGTACTATAATATACCTGCCACAAAATTCGTGTGGTATCATATTTGATATCTTGTCACGAAACTTCATGTCAATGATAAATGACATGCTGTATTGATTGATATCTTGAAAAATTCGGGTGGATGTTGTGGACCAGAAATTAAAATGACATCATAATTTCACATGATCATGTCATAATTTATCACCAATATTACAGTAATTAATCCCAATAATTTGGTGGTATTTTGGTGATAAATCACATCACTTATATATTCAACAAATGGTCACGACTTCCTGTGATTGATACTTAGGTAACGTTCAAGACGATTGGTTACAACAAATAATTTAGTGACTTTCGTGAAATAAATATCTGCTTTTTATTGTAGGACATATTTGCGGGTGGAACAGATACAACTTACACTGTGTTGGAATGGGCAATGACGGAGCTTCTAAGGCATCCTACTGCAATGAACAAACTCCAAAACGAAGCGAGGGAAATAGCAAAAGCAAAAAGTGAAATAGTTTCTGAGGATGAGTTAGGCAAAATGCATTACTTAAAAGCAGTAATTAAGGAAACTTTGCGCTTACATCCTCCTATACCTCTATTAGTTCCTCGACAAGCTAGACAACATGTTAAGGTAATGGGGTACGACGTTGGAGCTGGTACGATGGTTATAACAAATGGTTGGGCGATCGGAAGGGATCCTGAAATTTGGGAAGATGCAGAGGAGTTTAAGCCAGAGAGATTCTTGAATTCTGATATTGATTTTAAAGGGCAAGATTTTAGATTGATACCTTTTGGTTCAGGAAGAAGGGGATGTCCTGGAATTTCATTTGCTATGGCTACTAATGAGCTTGTGTTAGCCAATGTTGTGAGGAATTTTGATTGGCAATTGCCAAATGGAGCAAAGGGGGCTGATTTAGATATGACAGAATGCACTGGCCTAACTATTCACAGGAAAGTACCTCTATTTGCTGTTGCAACTCCAAACAATTTCTAGTTTGTTTATTTTTGGTTTATAACTCATAGCCCGTTTGAATGGTTGTAGCCTGATGTATTTTGTATTATGTTGTTGGTTTAAATGCAATCTTTGTTTTGATTGTTACTTAGATTTATTGTATCGTAGTTAAATTCATCGTAGGCTATTAGGAAAAGTCTCATTTTATGTAACAATCTTTACTTATTATTTAACTACTAGTCTTACTGGGCGCACCTCGCGTGTGCCTCTCATATTGATAAGAATGAATTTTTATTAAAAATAGCATAAATAATAGTATTTAAAAGATGGTTAAGAGTTTGATCCAATCTGGCAGTTCTTCTTTCAATTTGTTCTAATACTTGCTTTATTTGTAATTAATATTTAAGAAATTGTCATGCCTGATGCCACCAAAGTAAATGACCGAAGTGTACAGTTACCCAAGTTTCCCATTTCTTAAACAGGCTCTAATCAGTTAAAATTGAGGTGCATTTCATAAACCCAAATATGAGTCGCTTTAGATATTTGACCCCAATAAGAAATGTAACATTCTGTACTTTTTAAGTATAATACAAGTATTATTTTACCCCTCTACACCTCAAATATATTTTTAAAACTTTTCATACTTACTTATCTCTCAAATTTTATTTTTTATTATTTTTAATTTTATTTTTCCTTTAATTTATTATTCTATTTTTTGTTATTTTCACTTTTTTTCTTTAATTTTATTATTTTTACTTTTTTTCTTTAATTTTATTATCATGTTTTTATTCATTTGTCTCAACCTTTATTTTTTTCTTTTTTTTTCTTTTTTCTCAAGCATTATCTATTTTTTTTCCTCTTTTTTTTAATTCATTTGTCTTTAACCTATATTTTTCTTTTATTTTTTGTTTTTATCAGTTCTCTTTTTTTCCCTCATTTTTCTCAAATTTTATTTTTATTTTTCCTCTTATTTTTCATTTTCTCAAATTTTTTAATTCTTTGTTTTTTTCTTAATATTTATTTTTTTTCTTACCTTTTTTTCTCACTCTTTTTTTTTATTTCTCTATTTTGTTTTATCGCTTTTTTCTTTTTTCAGTTCTCTTTTTTTTTCCCATTTTTTTAAACTTTATTTTTATTTTCCCCCTCATTTTTATTTTTCTCATTTTTTTTAATTCTTCACTTTTTTCTTAATCTTTATGTTTTTTCTTGACTTTTTTTCTCATTTTTTTATTTCTCTATTTTGTTCAGTCGTTTTTTTCTTTTTTTTTTCAACTTCTATTAGATTTTGCTAATAAATAAAAAATTTGGATAATCCGCAAAGGGATCTTCTTTTTTTGAGATCAAAACAAATTTAAGGACATGAATTGTCGTTATGAAATTCTTTGAAAATTCTTGAGATAAGTCATGTCCTAAGGTGAGAGTTGTTGAATATCTCAAAAATAAAGACATAATGTGTTAGTGTCAACTCTTGCCCCTGGGGCATAATTTATTATTTGAAAGTCCTTGAGCAAAGTCTTGCCTCTAAGGCAAGAGTTGTAGAACATCCCATAAATGAAGACATAACGTGATAGTGTCAACTCTTGCCCGTGGGGCATAATTTATTATTTAAAAGTCCTTGAGCAGTCCTTGAGCTAAGTCTTGCCTCTAAGGCAAGAGTTGTAGAACATCTCATAAATGAAGACACAACGTGGTAGTGTCAACTCTTCCCCGTGGAGCATAATTTGTAGTTTGAAAGTCTTTGAGCTAAGCCATGCCTCTAAGGCAATAGTTGTAGAACATCTCATAAATGAAAACATAACGTGGTAGAGTCAACTCTTGTCCATGGGGCATAATTTGTAGTTTGAAAGTCCTTGAGCTAATTAATTCTTGCCTCTAAGGTAATAGTTGTAGAACATCTCATAAATGAAAATATAACGTGGTAGAGTTAACTTTCGCCCATGGGGCATAATTTATAGTTTGAAAATCCTTGAGCTAATTAAGTTTTGCCTCTAAGGTAATAGTTGTAGAACATCTCATAAATAAAAATATAACGTGGTAGAGTTAACTTTCGCCCGTGGGGCATAATTTATAGTTTGAAAGTCCTTGAGCTATTAAGTCTCGCCTCTAAGTTAATAGTTGTAGAATATCTCATAAATGAAAATATAACGTGATAGAGTTAACTTTCACCCGTGGGGCATAATTTATAGTTTGAAAGTCCTTGAGTCAAGTCTTGCCTCTAAGGCATAGTTGTAGAACATCTCATAAATGAAAACATAATGTGCTAGAGTCAACTTTTGCCCGCGGGGTATAATTTGTTGTTTGAAAGTCCCTGAGCTAAGTCTTGTCTCTAAGACAATAGTTGTAGAACATCTCATAAATGAAAATATAACGTAGTAGAGTCAACTCTTGTCCGTGGGACATAATTTTTTGTTTGAAAGTCCTTGAGCTTAGTCTTGCCTCTAAGACAATAGTTGTAAAACATCTCATAAATGAAAACATAACGTGGTAGAGGCAACTCTTGCCCGTAGGACAAAATTTGTTGTTTGAAAGTTCTTGAGGCACGTCTTGCCTCTAAGACAATAGTTGTAGAATATCTCATAAATAAAGACATAATGTGGTAGAGTCAACTCTTGCCCGCGAGGCATAATTTGTAGTTTGAAAATCCTTGAGCTAAGTCTTGCCTCTAAGGCAATAGTTGTAGAACATCTCATAAATGAAAACATAACGTGGTAGAGTCAACATTTGCCCGTGGGATATAATTTGTTGTTTGAAAGTCCCTGAGGTATGTCTTTCCTCTAAGGTAAGAGTTATAAAACATCTCATAAATCAAAATATAATGTGGTAATGTCAACTCTTACCCATGAAACATAACTTGTTGTTTGAAAGTCATAAGTCTTGCCTCTACAATGTAGTAGTGTCAACTCTTGCCCATGAAATGTAGCTTATTGTTCGAAAGTCATAAGTCTTGCCTTTATAATGTGATAGTGTCAACTCTTGCTCAGGAGATGTCACTTGAATGGAAGAAATCGAAGAAAAAAACAAAAATAATAAAAATTGTTAAAAATAAGAAAAATATTAATAAAATAAAAATTAAAGAAAATGTAGAAGTTGAGAGAGAATAGGAAAAAAATAAAGGTCAATAAAAAAATAAAGATTAAATAGAAATAAAGGTCGAGAAAAATTTAAAAATTAAAAATAAAAATCAAAGAAAAATTTAAAAAAAGTTTTCTTTTTATAAAAGTAGATATTGAAAGGTGTAAAGATAAAAAAACTAAGGGTTGAGAAAAATTAAAAAGAATTAAAAAAAAAAAAAGAGGAAAGAAAAATAAAAAATAAAAATAATATAAAATAAAAAAGAAAAAGAAAAAAAAGAAGTTGAGAGGAAAAAAAAGTAAGGTCGAGAAACTTAAAAATAAAAAAAGAAAATAAAAAATAAAAATTAAAGTAAAATTAAAAAGGGAAAAAAATAAAAGTTTAAAGATATAAATATGAAATTGTTATCCATTATGAGGATCGTTTATGTAATTTTACTCCATTGATCAGGTATAATTTTATCCAAAAAGATATTAGTTAATAGGTAAAGATTAACCATATTTAATTTTATCCAAAAAGATATTAGTTAATAGGTAAAGATTAACCATATTTTAAATAGTACCATCACAAACATCTGGTGCCATTTCTACGATAATAATGAGGATTTAGCTTTAGGCCTTGCACACTCTCTTTTTGAATGAATTTCACCTCCTTAAAGAGTAAAAGATTGTTAAAGATAATTATTGAAAATTTTAATTTTGGGTTTGTCGAGATACATAATTAGCTTTTGATATATTCAATGAAGATATATTTTTTTTTCCTTTGCAAAGATAAATAATTAGCTTTCGATACATTTTTTTTTATTTTGCGTCTGTCGAGATACATGATACATCCATCGAATATATATTTTTTTCTTTGTAAAAATACATAACTAACTTTTGATTTTGGGTCTGTCGAGATTCATAATTTGCTCCCGATACATCTAACGAAGATGTATAATTAGTTGAAATTTTTGTAATTACTTTGTAAAAGTAAAAATTTGTGTAAATATAATAAGTTAAGACATATATTTATGTTATTTTTCCAAAGGACAAATAAGTTCACATTTCAATTTGTTCAGGAAAATAATAGGTCATATTTAAGAACTTGTTATCATGTTATAAACAGCTGACTGAAATTAAACCTTGGGATACTTATGTGCATTGACTTAACTTTACGGATTCTTTAAAAAATATCTCACTTTTTCTTCTATATTTATTTATGGACTTTGGAGAAGTAAAGCAACCCCATTTGATCTTCTAAACACATAACTGTTAGGTTGTGGAACTTTATTAATATGTGATGTACTGTTATATATTAATGTTCACGCGGTTTAACCTATTTTAGGTTGTTAATATAAATAGTTTGTCTGCCGTGGAGGTTACCCGCGGGTGTTACTATGAAATTAATACTCTCTCTCCTAAAGAACTCTCTCTGATTTTTCTTCATCCTCTTCACAGATTTAATATATGAACTGTTAATCGATCCTAACAATAACAAGCAAAAATAGGATCCCCACGACATTTATGCCAAATACTATAAACAGTAAGTAACAATAGGGACAAAATTTCTGTCGGTCATAGTTAGTGGAAGGTTAAAAAGTTTATGGAGTAAAGTAAGGAAAAGATACTACTGGTAGTTGATCGAACTAAGCAAACTACAAACTAAGTAATTAGTGTATTACTTAACGTCTTAAAAGTTCAAAGATTCGAAGTTTAAATTTTTTTTATAATAATATTAAGTTAATACTATAATAATAACTGAATTCACATTCAAATATCTAAAAATTACACAAATACACAACTTATGTTTTCAATATTATAAAAATCTCAACTCCCAACATATTACAAAAATCTCAACATATACACGGAATGTTATGTATATGTCGATTATGTTATGTATTTTAATAGAAAAAGAGAGTAAAGTAATTAAAAAAGTGAAAGAAAGTGTAATTACTTTTAAAAAGGTTATTAAGGGTTATTATTTATGGTAATAACTGTTAGGTTGCTTTCTTTCTGTATACATAATAGTGTTTGGGGAAAAAAGTATTGAGTTTACATAAATATGTGAACAGTTAATTAAGTTAACAATTAATAAATTTTTAAATTAATAAAAAATACAAGAAAGAGGTATAAAAAGTGCATATTTTAATAGATTAAATACATTTTTGTCACGACATTTTAAGAATAAAAAGTTTAAACTCTCGTAATAATTATTTCAAAAAAGGAATGAAATCACAGCGAAATCACTGTTGAGATGCAGAAAAGCAAAGTGATGAATATCAAAAGGTGACAAGTGTATATACCATCCTTATATGGTTCAACAACATTGTCAGTCGAATAGTAACAGTCAATAATTGACCAAACTTTAAGAAAATGACACTTTTAAATTGTTAATTTATTTATGTACAGATGATGAATTGACAACTCAAAAAAAAAAAAATATATATATATATGAAAATGACCCTTAAACTCTAGTATGATTGGGATTTTTTGGCGTGCTAAAACAGAATTCAATTTCATATACAATAAGTTCGAAGTCATTGGTGTTTATATGATTGAAATTTGATTAATCATTCATTTTGTCCCTTTAAATTACTGTAGATGGAAAGTAGGAAAAGTTGGCACAGTAAACTAGATGGTAAAGCTTTTATTTGACTACAATAGGATGGTAAGCTTCTTGGAATTGGCCTATCCACGAGTAAACTAGAAGACTTTTTTATAATAATAATAATAATAATTAAAAAAAAAGATTAAATTCTTTCGGTCATAACAGACTTTGGTTACAACTAAAAAACATGAAAATAATAATATTTATGAATTGTATTACGCATAAGAATATAATACTCACACTTTCTAATAAGTTACATATGTATTATTTTATATGAGAAATAAAAATGGTAATACGATATTGTCTTAATGATACCAGATTTTGTTTTTGAACCAAATATTGAGATTCGAGACAATGAGATTCTGCCCGTTTGAGTTTGAAAGAATCAAATTAAATGGGTGTTTGGGTAAGCTTTTAATTTGATCAAAATAACTTATAAGTTATTTTTTGTTTAAAAAAATATTTGGCAATTTTTATAATTACTTTAAAAAAAATCATTTTTGACTTTTCTTTAAGCCTAAAACAAGAAGCAACCATTCCCAGCTTTTTTTTTTGGAACTTATAATATATTAAAGTTGATCAATTAAATTACATTTATATCCTTTATAATTATTCCTTATTTCAAATTTACCGTTGTAGCCCTAATTCTCCTTCACTATTACACAACACACTTAATAAGAAAATAAAGTACCGTCACAAATTGCACCTTAATGATACGAAATCTTAACGTAACCACGAAGCAACAAATAATTTTTTAATATATAATTATTTTTTTCAAACACAAACATTCAACACTCAAACTCTTAAAAAAAAAAAATTCAACGCACGAATTAATAGTCATTCATAAAAATCTTATATATATATATATATATATTAATTTTAATTTGAATCATTTTAGTAATAAAAATTAATAATAATCAATTCTATATATTGTTAACAGCTATAAGGATATTTCAGACATTTTGATACAAAAAAGTGATTAAAAGCATTATTCACCAAACCCATCAATAATTTTTTTAAAATTTCAGCACTTTTATTTAAATATGTAACTGTTTATTTTTAAAATAAGTTCAACATTTCTAAAAGAACTTTTTAAAAACTATTTTTTTTCAGCCTATCGCAACGGGCCTAAATAAAATTTCTCTCTAACCTAGTATATGTGTGCGGTGTGCCTATATGTACTAGATACGTTTTTACTTAATTTTCTTTGCAGAGTGAAGGGAATAAACAATATGAAAAAATATAAAATAAAATTTAGGAGAATGATAAGATCATTGCATATTAAAAAAGGCAGGTACGAAGAAAAATAAGTGATAATAAGACCCTCAGATAATGTAAATATGTACTAATTGATAATTTCTTCATAATTTAGATGTGTTTTTATATCATATATTTAATTGACTCTTCGACATTAGTTGAGAGTACAAAAAGTTAAAATGATGAATGTTTTGAAATTTTAATGTTTACATAGAGAATTTCAAAGAGCTTATTATTCATGTATCTATAATCAATTCAAATACATGCATTATCCTTATCCAGTAGAATTGACTCTTTATCAATTCCATAAAACACGTAGTAAGTCATTATTGGTTCATTAATATCATTAATCATATGAGGAGAAAATTTCGCTCAAATTTGCACCATTGACGGGAGTTATTCAACAATAGTCCAATGAATAAAATGTAATGAAAATGTTTTTTTTTTTTTTCTCGATTAACATTTTCAGAAACTTGTAAACTTTTTATTTAAGTCTTAATTTATAACTAAAAATATTTTTACAATATTATTTATGGGATATTTTGAAAGTTTGCGTAACACATGTTATTACGAAAAATATGAATTTTAAAACACAAAATATCTTTTTAATTGTTAGGAATACATTGAATTGAAGCTGATTGTCCATTTACTCCATACTACATACATCTATTTGTGTATCCACACAATACATATTCCACCAGATCACAAGAGCATGAACCTTTTGTGGATAAAATACACTTCCTTTTTATTTACTCTATTTGCGTTATGTTTATATTCCTAAATATTTACTTTTTTTATATTTCAAGAATAATTTAAACAAAAACTTTCTATTTTTGTTCAAATTACCAAGACCATTAATTCTTTTTTTTTTTTTCAATGTATTTAATTAATCTATGACCATAGTTAATGCTCCTTTCAAGAGTGCTTCGACAACTGATCAATTGTGTAAACTCCTCATATTTTAAATATAATTGTGAACCGTGAATTGTATGTAATATTAGAAAACCTTTTTTTTCCCCATAAATATCACATTCAAGTCTTTCTTCATTTTAAATGTAATCATCGGTTATTTGGGAAGAAATATAAAATCTAATTAGCGGTATTTGCTAAAATTATTTTTAATTTTATAGAAGTAAGAGATTTATTAAAGAGTTTGTCCAAGCAAAATGGAGCAAATAAAAGGAAATAAAGGAAGTATCTATTAATTTGGAATTTTTTTATTGATGATCTTTGAAGTGATTTTTCATCCTAAAAATTAAAATGTTATTCGCATAGTAAGACATACCTGAACATACTTGAATACAAGAAAAATTCTCACCCTTCTCTATATATCTCTTCTTACCTTCATAATCATATTATTCTGAACATAATTTTGCAACATAATAAAATAAAATCAACGGATTAAAATGGGATCACTTTATCCTAATTCTTATGTGATACCAACGACTAAATCAGAGTAACTAATATTTGCATAACTTGATCAACATTTAAAAATAAAATAAAATTTACTAATAAGTCTGATATTAACTACTGCAATAATTCAAGTTTAGAAAACGAGGAGCCAAAACACTTATACAAAAAAAGTCATTATTCTGTATTTTTCATTATAAACTTTTGAAGGAGGATTGATTTTAAGCTTTCCAGCTTAAAAAAAAAAAATAAAGAGAACAAAAATTCCATAAACTTCTTCAAGGTATTATTTTTTTCCCTATTATTTTACTTTATTGTTTTTTCGTGAGAAATCTATGTGTATGGTAATTATTTGTTTGATGAAATATATTTTTAATGTATCCAAATTTTATTATTCTTAGCCCAATGTTCCGCTGTTTTCATTCTTTTTTATAATCAAATTGACATTATGTGCATAATTTAGGATTTTTTTTTAAAGGGAAAAGACAAAACTCATTAATCATATTTTTTTTAAGTTTTTTTTATTTAAGCAAAACAAACGAGCTCCAATTTTAAATAGTTTTTCCAAAGATCTTAGCTTCCTTCTTTTGAAATTAGGATCTTTTTATTGTATAATTAGCTTTGAATAACTATTCCAAGGATAAGAATTCTTATAGTTACAATTTGTTTGAAAGTTGACCACAAAAAAAGAGAAGTATTTTGCAACTTATTATTCTTTTCAAAAAAAGCTAGGTGTTCTAGGAAATAATGAAAAAGTCAGAAAGTTGAGGTAGTATCTATTGTAAGTGAAAAGTCAATTAGTTAAAACTTAAACATGAATTATTAAATAAAAAAAAGTCAAAGTAGTTAGGTTTAATTGTGAAATTGAGATATTTGTAAAGTTATTTCATATGTGTTCATTGGATATTTGTAGAGTTTTTTTTTTTTTTTTTTTTTTGGGTCAAACACGATATTATCCTATATATCAATTTACACAGAGGTAGTTTGTGGCAGTGTCACTATACAAACATCAGCAAAAGTAGTAGCATTTCTAAACTTACTATTATACAAACACACCCTATGTTTATTATATTTTTGTAGAGTTATTCCATATGTGTTAATTGAATTTTACTACGTATCTCTTTATGATTTTCTTAACTGTTAAAATAATATAGTCAATACAATTTAAATACTATTTCCTCTTTTTCAATTTAAATGAGGTGTTTTTTTTTTTAGTTAATCTAAAAAAAAGCTAGCACATTTAATTAAAATGTCTATTTTTATCTTTAATGAAATAATTTATGGTCATATAGATATCTTATCTTTAATTTAGACCATATATTTTAATAGATCTTTTTTTCTTCTTAATCGTGTCAAGTTAAATTAACTCTCATATAAATTGAGACAACGAGCCTTATGGTGATGGTAGTTATTAACACTAAGATCAGTATGAAAAAAATTTACTATAAAACTTACGATGGGAGGTGATTAGACATGAGCACTTACATTTTACGGAGAACATGATCCTTGATAAGAAGATGTGGAGGACTCGGATTGAGATAGAGAGTTAGTGGGTAGAAGTTCGTTCATATTAGTAGGTAAGAATGTTTTTATTTGTATCTACGCCTGTAATTGCTTATTCGTGGTGTTTTAATGTTGTCTAGTCCAATAAAGATTTCCAATTCCGTTTTGGAATATTTTCATCCGGGATTGGAACGACCTATGTTGTAAGGGAGGAGAGAAGGTGAACCAGCTTCCTTTGGTCGCCTCTCCCGTCTGGTCGAGTAGCTTTCACTCCTTCCTACTTACTTTATTATAATATAAGCTTAAGCTGCTACGTGGCCTATTGGGAGCTTTTTAGTCATAGTGGGAGCTTTCGGAAATCACTGAATCAAGCACGGCACACTTTCTATATCTCCTCCGTCTACAAGGTAAACAGCTTAGCTTAGAGCACAGCGTGTTCGCCACCACACTGGTTGGCTGGTGCATTGGCCTTACCGTAAGAAGTCTGAGAGCGCTCTATTCCATTACATACATGGATCGGGTTGAAAAACCAGACCCAGTCTCTCTTGGAATCCTGAATATGCCAATAAATAATGAATTGTACTAATCCACATAGACATTGATGAGTGATCCAACAGTCTTGAGTGGCAGTTCTCCAAGGAGAAGGGATCCCAGGTAGGAGAGCCAGCCGGGCCAGGGGAAAGAGGTAGTCAAAGACTACCCGGGAGTAGGTTCTGGAATTTATTCAGAGTTGCCACTCCTCAATCTTCGAAATTCCAGCGATAGAGGACTTGATACTTATCTTCGACAAGCCTTGATCTGTGCTGAAGACAGATTCTCTTATCGGCTGAGGAAATAGGTAGCCACCCATTCTTCCTTTCCGACCTTAGCTTAGCTGCTCACGCCAATGCTCATGGGCATCTTCTTTAGATCTATACGAAGATCTAAAGGTGAACCAATAGACAGAGAGAGATGCTCTTCCTGCGGCCCAAGAACGTCTTCGTTCAAAGAGCTAGCAATGACTTTCGATTTCAAATAAAAAGTTTATAGTATTACCATGTGAATGCTTTATTTTCATTAGTATTATCTAGCGATATATTATCTCATTTTTATCGTGTGCTTTTATATTTTTTATTTATTTATTAATTTCATTATTATTTATCCTAAGCGAGAGTAATCGAAAACTGCTTCTCTATTTTATTTATTTTTAGTATAGAAGTAAATTAAAATGTAAAGAGGATGGAGTATATAAATAGACCAAACATGTCGTGATGTGTTGTAGTTGGGAGTTATCCTATGTAGCTACAAAAATTGTATAATTTGTAAGAGAAGTTTCAGAGAAATTACATGAGAGACGTACGCTACAGAATAAGAGAAAAACAATCGGTAGGTCCACTCGTAAAAGCATAAACAATAAACATAGAAAAAGCTTCATTGTCTAACCTACTTCCCCCCTAGCCCCCCTCCACCGATTCTTGTACGCACAGAGACTGATAGAATCTCAAGTAATGCAGCAAAAACTGGGCGCCACTTGAACAGGTGGAGTATAATCTCTTGATTCTTTTCTTGTTCTGCGTTAATTTATTGTTTGAATTGGGAGGGGGACGGCCCATTTTGTTGTTTTATTTCAAGATTTGAGTACATTGGGTTTTTTAATTGCAGTATCTCTTGGAATAGTTGTTCTGATTATACGTAGTGTTTTTCTTTGTTTTTGACTTTTTGGGTGTTTGCGTAAAGGTGTTGAAGTCTTTTGACAGATAATTAGAGAAACCAGACACGTTTTGACTTTATATTCAAGTGTTTCTTCGCTTAATTTTGGATTCATATATTTT
>NC_061113.1:244695219-244705951 GCF_002878395.1 Capsicum annuum
GCTGTTTCAACATGCTTGTCTGGTTTTGAATTGACATGGATTTTAAGAATGCAAAGATACTTTTGAATCTCGTAGTGTTAAATTAAAAATATGTAGAATGTCCTAAAATGTCCAATCTTGTGGACACATGACATGTGGAAAGTTGGAATTGGAGAGTTGTCAAAAAAGGAAAGAGGTTTTCTTTTTGAAATAGACTAAAAAGGAAAGTAAGATGAACAAATTGAAAGGGAGGAGTAGAATATTTCTTGGTCTATTCTAGTTATTCTTCAGTTTTCTCTTTTTGGTGGTAGAGGTTTGTAGGGTGCCTAATATAACAAAGAAACTCAGTTGAATTTACCCACATTTGATTGTTTAAGCTTTGATTAATTTATGTTTCAGTAAAAGAATTTAGGTCAAAACTTAGTGATCAACTTTTTAATGATATATGTTTTATTGAACTTATATTCGTACATGACTATCCTGTGATACTTACTGGAAAATCAGCTTTGCGAGGTTGATTCGTCAATCTTAATGACTTGTTTGTGAACATGCCTGGCTTGGCCAAGTTAGACACATATACTTTGCACTATTTAATCTCAGTATCATCCTTTGCTCCTTCATTAGTATCAACTAATCCTCTTGTACTTCTCACTTGTGAACTTAAGGCACATTCTTTTGTTGACCGGTTTAGTAGTTGCTATCTCTCATCATCAAGCTTGAACTTTTGAACCCCGATAAGGCTATGGTGATCTTTTTAACTTTTACTAGTGTTGGCTAACATTTTACCAATCTCATCAAACTCTTTTCATGGTTTATATAGTATGCAACTTGTTGGGAGTGTTTGTGTTCAAGCATCCTGTATGTTGGTGTTCAACTGTGCCCATTTTAGCCTATAAGTTGGGCATCTTTCATGTTTAATTTCTTGTTTACGGAAAATGTGATAAAAGTTTGTTGTTAAAAGAGTTGTTTTCGTCCATAGACTTCATGGGTGGCAAGAGTTCAAAGAGTTCAACTAGTGGTCGATATGCATCATATGGATCCAGTTCAAATTCAGGTTATCATAGCTATACGCAGTCACCATATACTCAACCAACCTACAATTATCCACCACCACCTTCTTATCAATCATATGGTGGTCCACCTCCTGAATCAAGGAAAAGGCTCGACAGGAAATACTCAAAGATAGATGATGACTACAACAGTTTAGAACAGGTAAAGTGAAACACTTACAATCTATGAGTGGGTGAAAGGATAAATCTTCAGCAATTTTATGATACTTCTAATGTTGACCACAATCTCTTCAATCTGTTTTGTTTGTGTCGCTGGTGATTTCACTTATGCTGAATGCAAGCATTCCTTCTGGCTTCTTCATTTTCGACAGAATCATGTTGTCATCTGTGGGAGTTACAATGCAAGAATGCCCATGGCATTAGTACTATCTTAATTCATGCTTTTTGATGAGGAATAATTTTTTTGGATGAGAAATTCATGCTGAAATATGCAATTGTTTGAAATACTAAACTCGTATGTTTTTCTTCATTTGTTACATTAAATCTGTTGAACCTGCTGTGTAAAATTAGAATGTGCATTTCTAAAGATAAGTCTATGCAATATTTTTGTTGTACATCATCTTATTTTTGATGATGAGAAATTTCATTGCTGACATCAAGAAGATGCAGAATAGTACAAAAAGTTAGAGAAAGACAGCAGTACAATAGCTCAAAAACAAAAGGGCTACACTAGTACCAGGGAGCTAACAAAGTTCAAAAAGTTCTCGGGGGAATCTATGGGTGAAAGGTTATGCCAACGGTATAGATACAAAAGACACCTATCCTTAAGGGAGTGATTTGGAGTTGATAAACCTTCAAAACATCTGTTGTTCCTTTCGGACCATACGCACCAACAAATACAAGAAGGTATCATCTTCCAGATTGGCTTGATGGCCTTACCAACTCTCCAATTGCACCACCACTCAAAGGCCTCTTTGGTGCTATGTGGCATTACCCAATTAATATCAAATGTAGACATAAACATACTCCATAAGCCAACGGCAACTTTACAATATAAAAATAGATGATTGTTGGACTCAACGTTCAGATGGCACATGTAACATTTGTTGGCAATCTGAAATTTACTTTTCTTAAGGTTATCTTGAGTGAGGCAAGCTTCATGAAGAGCTGTCCAGCTGAAGCATATGATCTTTGGTGGGAGCTTTGTCTTCCATATCAACTTCCATGGCCAGTTATCAAGCACTCCATTAGGAGCAAATGAGATTACATAACTTGCTTTCACTGAGTATTTACCATCCTTGTCACTGTCCCACCTTAGCTTGTTTGCTTCCTGGGCATTTATCACCTGACCTTCTAGCCTAGAGAACAAGTTGACCACTTCTTCGATTTCCCAGTCCTGTAGTCCTGTAGGTTCCTTCTGAAAAGTACATTCCTGGTGTTGTCTTCCCTATTCTGAGAGATGGAAAAATTTGGTGTACGTGCAATTTGAAACAGCCTAGGGAATTCCTCTATCAGAATGATATTGTCCAGCCACCTATCCTTCCAAAACTTGATATGTACACCATTACCTGCTGCCAACCGAGTGTGTTGAAAGAACTCATCTTTAAGCTTGCATATACTCTTCCATAGGCCTACACCATGAGGGTAGTTGGACAGTTTTTGTCTGGTTGAAAATACAATAGATGAATCGTCATTCCCTCATTAATTCTTAGAATTCAACATTTATGATGTGGTTTGCTTCTTGTTCGTTGCTCTTCATTCAAGGTCACTCGAACCAGGGAAGGATCTCTGATGTTAGTATATATTATGCTTGAGGTCTCTCAAGCCTCCTGTTTTATCAATGTCTCTGTTTTAGGGTCTAAAGAATGGTCAGATCTGAATAGTTGAATCGAGTGATTTAATTTGTCAATATGTGCATGCCTCGTGGTTATTGCCAAAAGAATTTTCCATGCATCCTTCTTTTCTATCTTTGGTGAAGCAACTGTTCTGTTTAATGTTTTTGCATATTTTTATTTAACACTTAAAAGTTATCTTTTTGAGCATGCCAATTGTCTGCTGTAAACTATAGTTTGCTTCTAAAGCATCAAAATTTCCAAGAGGGTTGGTGAATAGTTTGTTGATCCAACATGTGACGTGGGGTCACATGAGTTTATTGGCAAGTATGAGAAATTACTCCTTCAAGGATAGATGTCTCTTGTGTCTATTTAATGTGTACAATCTGTCCCCTGTAAATTTTCCTGACAATTTTTTGGAAGCTCCCTGATCTTAGCATAGACTGTCATGTATTGGAGCTAACATACTACGTGTTATTCTTATTCCCTTTTCTCATTGCATCTGCGTGATGCCATCAGTGAAACTATGTCATTAAAAAAAAAAAAAAAAAAGAAAATAAATTGTCACTAAACCTGAGAGCACTAGTTGATGCAGTTCTCCCGTGATGCTTTTGAACCAAATCTTTTAATCATGCCATATTGAATGCTGGAGTTAGGAAGTGTGAACGCTATTTATTTTCAAAAATCACTTTTCCACAATTTTTTATATAGCTTTCTTTTTTGTTAACCATGTAACTTTCTTTTCTAGGTCACTGATGCCCTTGCACGTGCTGGGTTAGAGTCATCAAACTTAATTGTTGGCATTGATTTTACCAAGAGCAATGAGTGGACTGGTAGTACTTAAATTTTTTGTAATAAAATACCTATAGGCTATAGTTGAGTTACATCACTGCCCATCTAATCTGCTCTTGAACTAGGTGCAAGGTCATTCCACCGGAAAAGTTTGCATCACATTGGGGATGGCCAAAATCCATATGAACAAGCAATATCGATTATTGGAAGAACGCTGTCAAAATTCGATGAGGACAACCTAATTCCTTGTTTTGGATTTGGAGATGGTACTTCTCTTAAACACGTAATTTCTAATTGGATTTTTTTTAAAATCACAGAGGTCTTATTTGATTGTGTATTTGCAGCCTCCACACATGATCAAGAAGTCTTCAGCTTCTTCCCCGATGAGAAATTTTGTAATGGATTCGAGGAAGTACTGGGTAGATATAGAGAATTAGTTCCCCAATTAAGGCTTGCAGGTCCAGCTCGAGTCTTCTCTCTCGTATTTGCCTATTTCTGATGGTCTGCAGTGGGTATAATTCTGCCTTTCTTCTGTTGCATGACTCTTTTATCTTTACAGGGCCAACATCATTTGCTCCTGTTATTGAAATGGCAATCACTATTGTTGAGCAGAGTGGTGGTCAGTACCATGTTTTATTGATAATAGCAGATGGACAGGTAGATTTGCTTTTGCTATAATACAGCAATATTGAATGTTCTCTTTTGTCACCAGATCTATTCTGTGTTCTTTTTAGGCCATTCCTAGTGTGTTAATACTGATTTTGTGACTGTTTCATGCTTGTGCACTCTATTGTGTACAAATCACTTGACGGGTAGTTTTAATCTACATAGATAATGGATGAATAGATATTGAAAATGAATTTTGATTTTGGTCTTTGATATCATAAGAAAGCTGGAAGATTGAATACTATCCTAGGCTTAAAAACCTGGTGTTGCATGTAGAGAACTGTACTGAAAAAAGAAGTCTTCAGGTTATGCCAAATATGTGCGTGTGTGTGCCATGTGGTGAGTGGTATCTTGAACTTGTCATTGACTGGTAAGGGGCAAGCAGTGCCTGGAAGTAAGAATCAATGGTATCCGCCCTCAATGTTGTGCTTATCACTCCCCAAGGAATGGTTTGGGTTCATTGGAGGCTATGCCAAACTGAAATAGATAATTTGATTGCCCAGATGAAAATTTTAATAATGATAAAGCTGTTGATAGTCGTAGCCATCTTCAGGTCCCTCATGCCCTAAAAATGCCCAGTTTTAAGATTTATATTCAGTTTTCCTGCAAGTTGCACTTGCACCCTTTTAGATTCTCATTGACTTTTGGCAAATCTCGAAAATGGAAGTCCCAAGTTTTTTCTGCCAAAAACCCTTTAAGAAGCAAAAGATGGTTCTTCAAAAAAAAAATAAAATTAAGGCAGTGATTTACTGTCAGATGAGCTTTTGCGCCTTCTCGATGGGTTTGGACATGCATCTAGTTGTTTCAAAAGAAGGATAAGAGAAAGATTTGTAGTAAGAACTGTAGGGTGTATGTATGTTGGAAATAAAGATAAATATGTGTACTCGTGATTATAAGCAACACAAAATATGGCCAACCTGCTTTACATGCAGATGTTGCAATTAACAAATTCCATATAAAATGGTTCATTGATAGCTTATCTAAAATGAAAGAGCCTATTTCAGGTTACAAGAAGTGTAGATACTGTGAATGGTCAATTAAGCCCTCAAGAAAAGAGGACGGTTGAAGCAATTGTTAAAGCTAGGTAATTTTTTTGCTGTATAAAAAAATTCTTTGATGAACTACTTCCAAATAATTCCTGATATCTCTTGACCTTTATTTGCAGTCAATACCCCTTGTCAATTGTTTTAGTTGGGGTTGGAGATGGGCCATGGGACATGATGAGGGAATTTGATGACAACATCCCTGCTCGAGCCTTTGACAATTTCCAGGCAAGTAACTACTTCTGTTTCTTTTCTTGTTTTTGATGGTATTGATTTGTTAACTCTTATTGCCTTTACTTTTTATTTCCATGTGTGTTAAAGTATTCCTTTTTTTTTTCTTCAGTTTGTTAATTTTACAGATATCATGGCCAAAAATGTGGGTCGGTCCAGGAAAGAAGCAGAATTTGCCTTATCAGCATTGATGGAAATACCTGCTCAGTACAAAGCAACTTTGGAGCTGAACATCCTGGGGTACAATTTTAACTCTCTTCGTTAATCTGTTACTAGTTATACTGAATTTCATTTTCAGTCTCTGCTCATTTTGTTTTCTCACTGGTTTGCTTGCACTGTTTGAGCAGTGTTCGTAGAGGGAATGAAATTGACAGGATTCCTCTCCACCCTCCTTGCTATGGTGCTGCTTCTTTTGGTGCATCAAAACCTTCACAAAACAGTAGTTACCGTCCAAGTGCACCTTCTTCTAGCGGACACAACTCAGCTGTTGGAAGCGGATATAAATCAGCTGCTGGATCAAGTCATCCAGCAAGTTCTGCAGATAATCATGTAAGCCGGATTTTTTCTGTTTGATTGAGGTTGGCTGGTCAGATACTTGTTTCATTCTTATTTGATTTACCACTTAATAACTGTTCATAAACCCATAAAAGGGCTCATTCTGAACCGATTTTGTCAAATATCTGTTCATATTCAACAATGATCGAAAGATTTCCATTCTGTTCTTATTTATCTCCATTTTGTTTTTCCTTTTCTGAGTTTTGGTTCCATATTGTCGGACTTTCAAAATCTTTACTTTCACATTTCATGGTTTGTCAGCTTTGTCCCATCTGCATAACCAATCCGAAGGACATGGCATTTGGTTGCGGACATCAGGTATAGTTGTACGGGTTCTCAGTTTCTCTCTCATACTGCAGTATCAAACTACATATATTTATAGAATCTCATTTATATGCAGACATGTTGTGAATGTGGGCAAGATCTGCAATTGTGCCCCATCTGCCGGGACAGCATTCAAACTAGGATAAGACTTTACTGAGTCTCACTTCTCTTGATGGAAGAATAAATTGCTGCTATTCAGAAATCGTCTGATTCTTATATTATTGGGAGCTGTTTCATAAATTAGTTTTTGCTGATGGATATCAATGTCAGCAGTATTAGATGTCCTTTTAATTTAGAGATGATACATTTCAGTATTTTGCTCTGTACATAGATTTTTATTTGAAGGCCACTCATTGTTCATTGAGTTTGGTGCTCAATGTGCAAGTAAATTTCTGCTTTCCACCTGTGTTCATTGGGCAAATCCTTGTGTTCATTCAGTTTTCACTAAAACGGAGAACCACGATAATTTCCGATTTTGATTCTTGATTGGATGCAACTGTTAAGATTTTCTCTAGAATAAATCTCTAGTTCCTCAATCTTCGGATAGCGGGTCCTGATGGGATCAGATTTTCTGTGGTTACCAGTTTTAGCTGAGCCGCATAATCTTCCTCTAATGGGCACTAGGCTTTGGCACAATGATCTAAGCTACAAATAATATGGAAAAGAAGATTGGGAAAATCAAATAAACTTCTTGTAAATCAATTTCATGAGCAAGCAGATTTATGCTTTATCTAAATGCTTCTAAATGAGAATTAGTTTGATAACCTTAGGTGCTTCAACAAGTATAATTCTGTCTGTCATTTTCTCTGTGATATATTCAACGTTCATCAAGTTTCTGAGCCATTTTTTTTTTTTACGTCTTTTTTTTTTTCCTGCAAGTCATCTTGGAGATCGCACTTTTAAATTGAGTTATAAACTGCCTGGCAGAATGAATGTCTTTGAGTGTGTTAAAGACTGTTTGGTGCTCCCTCTCTTTAGTGATGAATCGTCACACAAAAGGTTCATATGGCAAGAACTACCTAACCATTTATTAGTTATACGAAAGAATGACCAAGATTGTTGATTCCCATTTGCATGACTTCCTCTGTAACTCCCTATATATCCTTTCAAACCATAAGGTATTCGATGAAAATTTCTCCACACTTTTTTCTCTTATCTCATGGAGAAGCACTCGCAGAGACTAATCAACTGCATCATCATCGGTGCAGCTCTTTTACTGCACTGTCGTATTTCATACGGAGCAAAAGCTGTGGTGTCCCACTCTCCAGAAGGAAAAGGTACATGGAACCTACTGCTGAACGACACTGGAGTGGTGGGTGTGCATATGGCTTTAACCCGTTGGAACACTGTGATACTGTTTGATCGGAGCGGATCTGTCAGGTCGGGATACCAGCTCCGCCATCGGTTCAATGGAACAAGATGCAAGGGCACTCGTGACGACATGTCAGACCCAGCTTGCTTTGCTCATTCTGTTGAGTACAGCATTTCCAACAACAGTGTCAGGTACTTGAATCTCATGTCTGACACTTTCTCGTCTTCTGGCTCCATCTTGAGCAATGGAACGATCGTTCAATCAGGGGGCTTTGGGGACGCTTCGACAAGGATTCACTACATTGGGCCTTGTACAAGTGGTGATGGTTGTGATTGGAACCTAGACAAAAAACACTTAGCTGAAAAGCGTTGGTACGCTTCTAGCCAACTTCTCCCGACGGATGACAGGATCATTGTTGTTGGAGGACGCGGTTCCTTCTCATATGAGTTTGTACCGAAAATGTCAACCAATAGAAATGCTTTTCACCTTTCTTTCTTGCAGAAAACCAATGACGGAAATGAAGGTAACAATCTTTATCCAATTGTTCACCTTTCCGTTGATGGCAAATTGTTCATTTTTGCCAACAGGGATTCTGTTCTTTTCAACTACAAGCAAAACAAGGTTGAAAAGAAATTCCCAAGAATCCCCGGATTGGGGTCAAGGAGTTATCCAAGCACAGGATCATCAGTTATGCTTCCACTGGATCAGAAAGATGGCTTCCGCGTAGTGGAGGTCATGATATGTGGAGGGGCAGCTTCAGGTGCGAATGCAGCTGCTCGACAGGGTAAATTCTTGACAGCTCTAAACAGTTGCGGAAGAATGGTGATCTCCGGAAATAAGCACAGATGGAAGATGGAAAACATGCCAGGGCCACGCCTGATGAACGATATGGTGCTTCTTCCAACAGGACATGTGCTAATCATAAATGGCGCGAAGAGGGGTTGTTCTGGATGGGGAAATGCAGCTGGCCCCGCTCTTGAACCTTACCTATACAACCCCAAGAAAATTGTTGGCAGAAGGTTCACGGTTCTGAAATCCACAAAAATCGCAAGAATGTATCAGTCATCAGCAATTCTCGTACCTGATGGAAGCGTACTAGTAGCAGGGAGCAATCCAAATGATCAATACACTTACAAAAATGTAAGTCACCCTACTGAACTTCGTCTACAGGCATTCATGCCGGACTATATGGGCAAGGAATACAGCCACCAAAGGCCTCATAACGTGTCCATTGACATCAAGGGCAAGGAAGGAGTCGTGTATGGTCATGAATTCTTGGTTCGCTTTTTGATGGAAAGCCAGCCTGGTGAATATTTGGCTTTTAGTGCATATGCTCCCCCATTTACGACACATTCTCAGTCGATGAATCAAAGGTTGTTGAGGCTCAGGTGCACGCGGATAATAAGCGATGCAAATGGCTGGTGGAATGCTACTGTGGAAGCTCCTCCATCAGCTAATGTTGCACCCAGTGGATTTTATTTGCTTAGTGTTGTTAACGAGGGAATTCCTAGCATTTCTGAGTGGGTTAAGTTCATTCATGCTGATTCAACTTGAATTAATCATATTGTATAACCTATGAATTCTAGTGCTAATGTATTCAATATCGTTTTTGTTATGAATGATTAAGATTTCTTCTACTCATTTCATGCTAATGGATAACATTAACTTATTATTTATTGGTAGCTTATGATTTGTCATTGAAGTGCAAGTATTTTTTTTTTTTTTTTTGGAGAAGTAGTAAGAGATCTCCAATGCCTCCAAATACACTTGCTTTAGAGACATTTCAATCTGACTTTTAAAGTTGACACTTGAACCACTATTTTCAAATTTCAATCGAAATTGAGAATTAGAATTAGGCTTATTACATGCAATCGTTTAGTCGAATTATTTCCACAAAAATTCGGGGTCATATTCTAATACTTGTTATATACTCGAAATAATAAATGTAGAAATGTACTATGGCTACGAGATCATGAAAATTCTTCCGCATGTATGCCAAATTTTATAGATAAACTTGTCTGGATCACATGATTCAACAACTGTAGTCCAAACGAAAGATGAAACGGACGAAAAATTTGTCATGATTCAACTACCATCGCCCAAACAAGAAATAAAAGAAAAGAAGCAGAGAAGCGAGAATGCATTGAAAACACAAAAAAGTAGATTTTTTATTTTTTTTTGAATTTCATATTTCAACTATCAGTGTTAATTTCCTATTTGAATTGTCAACAATTATATATTAAAATATACATTAACTATCAATTGTTCACTTTTTTTTTACCTGATTTATCACCAGATTGAAGTGTGTTTAATAAACAGAGGTACAATCCTTTCTTTGTCTTCTAATGTGCATAATAGTGAATGGGTAGTAGACTCCGGAGCTACACATCATATTTCCTCTTCACTGCACTTGCTAGATGATATAGAGAGAAATGCCTCACATAAGAGAGAAAAGGTTAGCCTGCCTAATGGGAAGGATTCCCCTATTACTCACATGGGAAGCTATATATCAGAAGATGCTAAACTTACTAATGTTTACTATGTGCCAGAATTTAGATTCAACTTGATGTCAGTCTCTAAATTGATGAGGGACTTATGTTGCTCTGCCATTTTTTAAAACAAGATTTTAATTTAAGGGGTTCAATATTTGAAGAAAAACTAAACGAATGGATTCAACACTTACTATATATACATAAGAAATAATTTTAATTATATATAAATAGTATATTTTTTTGGCCGAAGGGGAAACCCTTAGCCAATGGCCGGCTCTGCCACTATAAATAGTTGGTGTTAATTATAATAGTAAACTCTCACAATTTCATATACTCATAATGATCTCTTATTGTCACTTATAAATTAAATAAAAGAATTTTTTTTCAAATATCTATAAAAATAAAAATATCTTATACAATAATAATAATATGCCCAGTGAATTTTCATATGTAGAGTCTACAAAAAATAGAGTGTATGAAGACCTTACTACTACTT
>NC_061113.1:244708951-244751600 GCF_002878395.1 Capsicum annuum
TGTAGAGTCTACAAAAAATAGAGTGTATGAAGACCTTACTACTACTTCGTGAAGTGCCTACTTAACCACTAGATCATTAAAGCGATAGCTTCGGTCTCCAAAAAATTGGGGTCTCATTTTTTGCTATAAATATACTTATATATATTTATTTAAAAAAATTACATGTACTTACAATTTTTAAAAGGAAATTTCTAAGAAGGACGGCATTTTTGAGAAGGAAGTAAAATATATTTTTATAGTAGATCAAGACATTTTTTTGGCTTCAAAATAGATTTAAATATGTTGAAGCTTATGAAAATATTTTTCTCCCCTATTTAGTGGTATTTGAGATCTCTAGATGGGGATTTGAACCCACACTAAGGGTGGCAGCGGACTGAAGTTAATCCGGTTCCGGTCCGTTTTCGGTCATGGTCCAGTCCGGTAACGCAATGGTATTGGTTTGTATCGGTATGCCGGTATCAAACGATCCGAAAAACGGTACCGGTGCGGAGGGGCATTTTTTTCAGGTAGTTTCGGTGCCGGTTTGCCGGATTCGGTCCGGCGTCGATCGGTGCATGTTAATTTATTTTAAAAAATTTTTTTTTGGTTTTGGCCGTTGTTGACCGTTGTAAAATAGCTGTTGGAGGGGGCAACGGCTATTTTGTGTCTCCCCCTCCCAATTAGTCCACTACACCATTAATTTTCTACTATAAATATCCTTTTAAATCAATTTTTTTTTCTCACAAATTTCTCAATTTCTCATACTCTCTAAATCTTAAATCTTAATATTCTCATACTCAATATTTATAATTTTTGTATTAATTGGAGTTGTGGATTTTTTAGAAGATGCTACAAGTTTCAATTATCATATTTCAATTACGACATTTTGTATACGTCTGCTATTACGCAGTATATTCGTTGCAACTTTAATCTCTATATTTTTTTATTTTTAATATCTATATTTGTTTACTTACAGTCTTACGTTTATTTTTTGATTTATAATAATTATATTGCTTGTTTTAACATTTTAAGTATATTTAAATTTAATTATGGATGCAAATAAAAGTAATGGTAAGAGACCAATCTTTGGTAAGGTTTTTCGTAGAAATAAAAAAAAATAATGCGACTACTAGTTCATTATCGCCTAGATTTAATGAAAATTCTTTATCACAACCTAATGGTTTTGATGTTGGTGCCGGTACGAAATTAGACCATGAGACACTAAGTAGGCGTTATAATAATTTTGAGGAGGACTTACCGGAAGAAGATGATATAGAAGTACAAGAGTTAGGTGAAATCCCTACCCCTACTAGTCCGGTTACGGAAATACCAAAAGACGATGATGTACTTCCCCCTTTACCGAAATTTAGTAGGGCCAAAGGTACTGAACGTCCTAAACGGTCTTTAGTTTGGCAATTTATGATTCAAGATAAGGAAAAAAATACTGCTACTTGCAATAAATGTAAGAGAGTTATGAAACATTTGACCGGGGGGAAAAATGGTGGGACAGGGTTGCTTACTACGCATTTGAGGAAATGTAATATAGAATTTATTCGTCTAGAAAATGAGGCTAAGGCAAAAAAAGGTGGTACACCATTGACGGAAGAATCTGTGGAAGGTAATATGGTTCAAAAGCGTTTAGATAGGTTTAACCCAACTAGCTCAAGTTCTACATTGACATATAATGAAGATGTAGATAGAGAAGAACTAGCGAAAATGGTTGATGTTATGGGATTGTCATTCAGTTTTCCTTTGCATTCCGATTTTATTCATTATATTCAACGAGTGTATAATCCTTCTTTCAAAGTTTTTTCACGAAATACAATTAAAAATGATATTTTTAAATTTTAAGGTGAACATTGTCATTTTCTTCGTTGCTTATTTAGTAAATTTGATGGTAGAGTATCTATTAATTCTGATATGGGTCGTAGTATTATCGGTAATGATTATTTTACTGTCACGGTTCATTGGATTGATCACCATTGGAACATGCAAAAAAGAATTATTGCTTATAAATATGTTGACGAAACTAAAACCGGTAAATATATATCTTTTACAATAGCGGAATGCTTAAAATATTTTAGACTTATTGATAAAACTATGACATGTACATTAGATAATGCTTCTAATAATTTGAAAGCCATTGATTTTTTAAATACTAGACTATGTCCCATGGATAATGATTATTTTCATGTTAGATGTACTGCACATATTTTAAATTTGATAGTATATGATGGTGTTGAGTTATTTGGAGATGCTTGTTATAAGGTTCGCATTGCATGTAGTTTTATTTTTAAAAATAAAAAAAAGGCTATAATAGATGATTTTAAATATCAATGTAAAAAATGTGACCTTCCATATAAAAAAGTTCCAAGAGAAATTCCTACTAGATGGAATTCTTTGTATTAAATGCTTGAAGTTGCTAGTGTGTATCGTGAACCTATACAATTAGTTTATAATTCGCTTAATACGACTAATGATTTAAGGCTAGGTTCTGATGATTGGATTGAAGTAGAAAAACTTTGTAAATTTTTGAAAACTTTTTATTAAGCTACGAACACAGTATCTGCACAATATACTCCAACTATTTCTTCCGTTTTAGTAAATATTACTACTATTTCTGAAGTACTTGCTAACTATAAAAAAATTTGTCCTTATAAAGAGGCAATTGACGCTATGGTTGACAAATTTAAAAAATATTTTTTTCCGATTCCACAAATTTATTTGATAGCTACTTTATTCAACCCATTTTACAAAGAACATGGTGTAATTATGATGGTTCACAAAATTTACACCAATTTAGAAATTGAACCTCATGAAAGGCCATCGGTTGAAACGTGTTGTGCTAGCATAGTACTTAAAGCCAGGAGTTTATATAACATGTATCAAGTTATGGAACATAATATTGTGCCAGTCGAACCTCCTACTTTTAGACATAGATATGATGATTTAGATGATGAGATGGGTGAAGAACTTGGTCTTCAATGTTGTAGCAGTAATGATTTTGATTCATATATTTCTTAGGATCGAGAATGTATTAGAGATGTAAATGGACAACAACAATTTTTAGGATGGTGGAAGACCCGTACCAGATAATTTCCAAAACTATCAAGGGTGGTTCGAGATTTGCTAGCAAGTCAAGCTTCTTCAGTTGCACCGGAGCAAGCTTTTAGTGCAGGAAGATTTATGATTGGAGATCATCGATATTCGTTGGCGAAGGATAGTTTGAAAATTTCGGTATTATTTAAAGATTGAATTAATGCTGAAAGAAGAAATTTTGGGCTCCCAAAATTACCGCCCCAGATTGAAGACGAAATAGATGAAATATTTGAGGAGAATAGTGATGATGGAATGGAAGCAATGGAAGAACAAGGAAAAAGACCAATTCCGGAAAATATAGAAATAGATAACTTACGTATAGAATATTATGGACATTATAGATATTAAGATTTTAGAGTACAGCTCTAATTCAAATAAAACCCCTCCTAGAAGGTGGCTGCGTAGATTAGATTCTCTTTTAGTATTTATAATAAATGTACAATGTAATGTATTAAATTTGAATAAATATAAATTTTTTTAAGGCTATGTGATAAAAAGTTAATGTTATGAGTTAAACTTATAACTATTTTAAAAATTATATATCAAGTTGATGTTAACTTTTTTTAGCATAACTTTATAATTATATTAATTAAATAATTTAAATTATTAAAATAATTATATACTTTTAATTTTTTTAAAGTTAAAAAGTAAATGTTATAACTATACATACATTCTTTTATTATAAAAGTCATAACATTAATAAAAAATTAAACAAACAGTGAGATGCAAACAATAAAACGCTGGAACTCCGATTTTCGTACCGGTCCGACACGGTACCACACTGGTGACAATCGAACCAGGGTGGAAGGATCATATTTTCCGGTGGTACCAGTTCCAGTTGTACCGGTTCCGGTATAATTCACCGGACATTCTTTTCGATACCGAATCCGATTTTGGTAAAACCGTTTCGGTCTGTTGCCGGGCTTAACCGACACCCATGAGGTCAATAAAATTTTTATAAGTCCCTTTACTCCACTAGACCAACGATACACTTTGATTATGAGTTCCCAACTTATAATTTTTATATATTTATTATATTTTTCTATATAAATATTAGATCCGTACGGAAGTTATTGGGTTCTCGAGAACCCCAAGATCCGCCCCTGGTGATAACACTGTGAGAAAACACTATCTTAAATTTGAATTTCTTTAACACATAATACTTATTGTAATATTGATGATATTGATATATTTTTTGAATTAAAAGTGTTAAGAAAAATTATACAAGTAAAACATAATGATATAATAAAAATGCTCATTCACATACACATAAAAGACTTAATTCTTTTCTAAATCTATATTTTACTTATAAAATAATACTCCATTAACAGTTCCTCAATCAAAAAGATCTTTCAAAAAAATAATATTACTGAAAATAAATTTATAAAACGCTACAAATTAAATGTCATAAAAGAAAAGAAAAAAAATAATAGACGGTTGGATTGGACCTTATGCGTTGCGGGGACTGACGGTTGGCGGCTGCGGCCCCCTTTTTCTGGTTCAACATAAATAGTTGGCCATCAAGTCAACATTTTTTTTCTCTCTAATGGATTCCGTAATCCCATTGAGAACCACCACGGCCACCGCCGCGGCAACGGCGACAGAGGCAACTTCAGCGGCGGCAACAGTAAGACCTCGGTTCTCGTTTCAACTCCTTGCAAATCTCAGACCAAAGAAACCGGCATTTCCCTTATCAGTTCCAACGACTATTTTCACGAGCCATCAAGGTCGGGTTTTGCCTCGATGTTCACCTCTTCGAGCTCAAGAGGTAGCCGAATTCACTGATTTTAGTTATTTTTATTGGGTTTTGATTTAATCATCCGTTTAATTTTCCTATCGAAATGAGTTTTTCTTTTTTTTGATTAATATGTTGTGTAACGAATTAATTATTGTTGGTACCTCAGTACACCAGATAATTGGAATAAACTGGAAAAATAGAAAAGTAAAAAATTTAATTATAATGTGGGAGTCTACGGGATTCTATGTGTATCTTAAGGAATCGGAGATGTTGGATTACGGATTACTTCCTCCCCGGATATAACACTTGTTGTTGGATTTAGCGGTACCTCAAAGACTCCATATTTATGTTTAAGAAAATATGCAGAAAATTGATTGTTAAAAATGAAGCTAGTCCTTTGAACTTATATAGCCAACAAAAGGTAATGTGAACAGGTGCTATTCAAAGTACATTCTTTCTCCTCAATTATTCCTGCTGCCTATGTATTCTAAGAAGTCACGAGATTGTTTACTTACTTTTGCTGCAAAAACGTTGGGTGCTTGATTAACGAATTGATTTTTGCGGTGATATTGGTGTTTTAACCTATTAAACGATAACCATTTAGGATTTTCATATTTTTGTGTTCCATGCTCCGGAGAAAATCCTACTGGTGGGTATTATTTCAAATTTAGTATGTTGTTGTTCATATGATTTGCATGTTGAATTTTGGGCTTTTTAAATTTGCAAAAAGATGTCCCATTTCATTACTGAATGATGTGTATACTGTAGAATTTACCTCAAACTCTTGGTTTCAAACACGCCTCTTCTATTTGCATTTTCTGATAGCATCACAAGATAGATGGGAAAAGCCGTTCTTATAGAGATCATTCTTTTAAGATAAAGCGTGATTTTTTTGACTTGAAGGATGGTTCAGTGGTGGTTTCTGAATCCTCCATTCCTGAAGGAGAAGCTCTCAAAATCAAGGAGTGGGAAGTAGAAAGATTCCAAGATGAAATTGCAGCAAGTCAGGGTATAAAAATTAGAAGGAGGCCGACAACAGGACCTCCTTTGCACTATGTTGGCCCTTTTGAATTTCGTATGCAGAATGAAGGCAATACTCCATGTAACATACTAGAAGAAATTATCTGGTACAAGGACAAGGAAGTCTCACAGGTATCTCTTGGACTAGAGTCTCAAACGCCACCTGAGGGTATACATGTTATCATTTTCCTGTTTCAGTATATTCTATGAACTAAAAGGCAATTTTGGCTTGCCAGATGAAAGAGAAGAAACCACTTATTCTACTGAAAAAACAACTTAGCGGTGCTCCACCTACTAGAGATTTTCTAGGAGCTTTGAAGGCATCATATTCAAGAACAGGGTTGCCTGCTCTTATTGCTGAAGTGAAGAAGGCTTCTCCAAGTAGAGGTGTTCTGCGTGAAGATTTCAATCCAGTATGTGTGCCATTTCCCTTTCATGTCCAGTATGTGTGCCATTTCCCTTTCATGTCAACTGAGTGCTTGAGATCTTGTACCGTTTTTGTTTGACATTACTTAGTATCTCATTCCTTCTACATTGAGCTGAGGAATATCTTTGAGGAAACAGGATAAAGGTCTGATTTTAGATAAACTATGTTGAGACATGTACGGATATGGTATCGTTTCTTCTTTTCCTCTGAAGTAGTTCTTGACTGGTTTCACTTCCTTGAATTCTACAAGGAATCTATGTTTTATAATTGTATCCAACAGAACTATATATAGTTCCTAAGAAATGTGTTAAACGTTCTTAAAGGCACTTGAAGTGATATAAGGTTATAAACTAAATCAAGAGGAAAACAAACTTCCAATATTCTTCTCAAATAAAAGTAATAGTCAGATTTAGGGAAAATTCCGATCCTTCTCGGCTGTCTACATGCAGCGAAGCAACTTAAAAGAAGTTCATGTTATGAGACATGTATTCTAGAGCTAAATTTAATTGAAAGATTTCATTTAAATTGGTATTTCTTTCAATGTATGAAAATCTAGAAAAAGAATGAAAGTTAAAAAGTGTTGGGGAACAACCGGAACAGAAGAATTAGGAGTTGTATCGGTAGTAGAATTATCTGCTATAGTTTCTTAGATTGTTAGGGAATAAATAAAAATAATACTTCTAGACAACTGTTAACAAAATATTATTTTGACAATATTAGCAGTACAAAAATATAACAGAGTATATATATTTATTATACTTGAGTCGTGCTAGCCACTGTCCTAAGAAACTATTTCAGCGGTGTGAAATGTTTCCCCAGGATTAAAAAAGTACTTCCCTAAATATTTAGAAGATACAGGAATCAACAAAATTATTAATACAAATCCCAACAAGTTAAACTAGAAAATAATATAACTGATAGAACTCTTTTTATATAACAATAAAAGGAAGGAAGGAAGGAAATGAGGAAATGGAGCAAGAAAATTATATGAAAACTTTGAAAGATTGTATATATATTACTACAATATGCCAATAATGTGGCCTATTTATAGGCAAGGTATAAAACTATTTCTTATCATAATATGACAAGTATTACTATACTTGTCATTTAATAGAGAAGTGTCGATCCTTTCAAGTTTATACAAGTGTTATACCATGTGTCAAGAAAGAACCATACTCCTTTTAAGTTTATACAAGTGTTATAACACTTATTTTTTATACAACTTTTGCTATGTTTCAAACACATATGTAGCCAAGATATGACTTCTTATTTGATAGTTGTTCTCCACCATTCTTTTCCAAACACACAAAAATTATTTTGAAATAATATGGGGATTGTAGGAAAATTAGTGGTTTATTTCAAAATAATTATTGTGTATTTGGAAAAGAATGGTGGAAAACAAATATCAAATAAGAAATCATATCTTGGCTACATATGTGTTTGAAACATAGCAAAAGTTGCCTTCTCTTGTTGATAAAAAACAAGTGTTATAACACTTGTATAAACTTGAAAGGAGTATGGTTCTTTCTTGACACATGGTATAACACTTGTATAAACGTGAAAGGAATGTCGCTTATCTGTTAAATGACAAGTGTAGTAATTCTTGTCATATTAGAAATAGTTTTATACCCTGCCTATAAATAGGCCACATTATTGGCACAGCAGTAATATATATACAATCTTCCAAAGTTTTCATATAATTTTCTTGCTCCATTTCCTCATTTCCTTCTTTCCTTTTATCGGTATATAAAAAGAGTTCTATCAGTTATATTATTTCCTAGTTTAACTTGTTGGGATTTGTATTAATAATTTTGTTGATTCCTGTATCCTCTAAATATTTAAGGAAGTGCTTGTTTAATCCTGGGGAAACATTAGGGAAGTGCTTGTTTAATCCTGGGGAAACATTTCACACTGCTGAAATAGTTTCTTAGGACAGTGGCTAGCATGAACAGGGGCGGAGCCAGGCGTTGTTACGGGGTTCGGGCAAACCCCCTTCGACGGAAAAATACACTATTTATACATGGTTAAAATTATTTTTATGTATTTATAGTAGGTGTTGACCCTCTTCGGCTAGGTTTTCTTCGAATATTGAACCCCCTTAATTGAAATTCTGGCTTCGCCTCTGAGCATGACTCAAGTATAATAAATATATATACTCTGTTATATTTTTGTACTGCTAATATTATCAAAATAATATTTTGTTAACAGTTGTATAGTAGTATTATTTTCTTTATTCCCCAACAAAAAGAAGTTAATATCAGATCTGCTACCATTTTAACATCATTGTGTTGATTGTTTGTCTTTGCACTGAGTTATTTACTGCCACAATAATTATCATTAGAGTTAATCATGTACTTTCTAATGCACGAAGAAATCCATCCACTGAGTGAAACCCATCAAAGAGAGTTAAAATGTTTCAGTTGCAACTTACCCTTGTTGAAATTATTGAAATGGGGGGATTAACCTTTCAATATTTTTTGCATGGCAGGTTGAGATTGCCAAAGCCTATGAAAAAGGTGGAGCAGCATGCCTAAGTGTTTTGACAGACCAGAAATATTTTCAGGTAAAAGTTCCATTCTTCAAACCGATAAGGATTGCAGTTCTTTCCAGTAATTAATGGCTTTAGGGAATAGCAAACATGACTATCTACTTACCAGTATCAGAGTCGGTTACTATCAGTAACTAATTTCATAATCTAGATGCAAATAAGATAAATTTCATGGTCATTCTTAAGATGACAATACTGAGGTTAGTTTCTCCCCCATGCTTTTCTAGCAGAATCGTAAGTTGTAATTGAAGTATTGGGAAAGTTGCAAGCATTATTTTTCCTTTTGATGTAACGGGGATCTAATCAGAAATGCTGAAAGGTTTGTGTCCTCTTCCTCCAATCAAACAATAATAGTAATGGCTATTTGCATCCTTTGCCTAGTAAAACCTTAAATTGTAATTGAAGTGTTGACAAACTTGTAACTAGGATATGTTTATGTCACCAATTAACTTTCTGATAAGGAAAGGATAAACCATCCCATTTAAGTACATGACTAAATCTGCCTGATTAGCAGTTGTGAAGGTAGGTACATTCTTATTGGTCACCCCAAGAATTGGGATGTTTAATGGAGTTGCTTAGGAAGTGGCATTCAATTGCGAGAATTAGCTCATAGGCGATACTGATACTGGGTGTATCCGGGAAGTGCTTACATGCAGACTGCCAAATGTTTTCTCAATTGCTAATATGATTCTCTTTATTTTTGTGAATTAGGGAAGCTTTGAAAATCTAGAGGCCATAAGGAATGCTGGAGTAGAGGTATGCAGATTCCCTCAAAGTTTCTTGTGTACCACCTATAACATATCATAATTGAGTCTTTTACAGTTTTTCATTGAGCTCCAACTTTTGTAGTGCCCTTTGTTGTGTAAAGAATTTGTTATAGAGGCTTGGCAAATCTACTATGCTCGGGTCAAAGGTGCGGATGCAATTTTGTTAATTGCTGCTGTTCTACCAAATCTTGACATCCAATATATGATTAAGATCTGCAAATTACTTGGATTGACAGCACTAGTTGAGGTAAATTATTACTTTCTTACCCCTACTTTTTGACCATTTCCTAAACTGAAAGAGGAAAAATTCAAAATCTACAAATCAAGCCTTTATCAACCATCATCAGGAATTCTTCAAATGGAAAGAAAGTTAGGGCCGGTTCTACTGATGTAGTTAAATCGAAGGCTCTTGCTTTCTTGTAAAAAATAATCTGTCTTTATTTCCATTGACGAAAGTGAAAATGTCAAATTCTGTTTGTTCAAGGTAGTTAATATGTTTCACGGACATGAAATGTAGATATAAGTTCTTCTCATCAAAGATTGTTGGGTAACTCCAGCATCCTGCCTTTGGCCAAGGCCAGGTGGTCCATTATTGCCGAATATGGTGCTTGTTGATGGGTTAAGTTAAGAAATAAAGTTGTATCCTTGCTATCAACTATATCTTTTGGCATGACGGTGAACACTTGATCCTAACAAGTGTTGGCAGAGCTAATGTTATGGGTTCGATTCCCAGGAACAACATGTGGTAGTAGGTGCTTTCCTGGGGGAGGGGATTGTTGGGTTCCACTAACATCCTACCATGGCAAGCCTTGCCCAGGGAGGGGATTGTTGGGTAACTCTAACATCTTACCATGGCAAGCCCAAGTGATGAGTCAGTAATGACCGGGTTGGAGTCATGGTCGAACATGATGTTTGCTTGATGTGTTTTGGTTAAGAAACAAAGTTGTGCATAAATGGCTAAATGCTATCAGCTATAGTTTTTAGTACGATAGTAAATGCTTGATCCTAACAAAGATTCTTTTCAATCAACGTATATTGGTTTTTGGATTTCTATTGTATTCTCGTTATAAACTATAGAAAATCCTTTGTTGACATTGATATTTTTGTCATTGCAAGGATTCTCACTTTTCCAAGAGAAACAGGTTTCTTTTTCTGTATATATGTTTTATTTATTGTCCTTAAATAACCATTTTATCTTCTTGTTTCTAGGTACATGATGAGACGGAGATGGATCGTGTCCTCGGAATTGAGGGGGTTGAGCTGATTGGCATAAATAATAGAGACCTTGGTAATTTGCATTACTAATTCTACAATTCTACTCATTTTTTTGATAGACTACATGTTGCCAACTGCTATGAGGAGACACATTGAGCAGCAAAGGTGTATGTGACCCTCTTGGGTAGTGGTGCAAGGAAGGGGATGTAAGATGATAAACTAGCCTTGTAAGGAAATTAAACAAAATGAAGTCCAATCCTTTGGATAAATTAATCAAGGTTCCTACATTAAGACAGATTCTAAATCCCTGTTCACTTCCATAGAAAGTTATTTTTTCTGGCTACGTATATGGTCAGGGAAAAATGTACAAACAGAAAATGAAGTTATAAGCAACATGCTTAATCAGCTGAACTTCAATTGCTTAAGATCTGTCAACTAAATCAACTTTTGTGTTACCAGGAACTTTCAAGGTGGACATTAGCAATACTAAGAAACTCCTGGAAGGAGAGCGTGGAGAAAAGATTCGGGAGAAGGGCATAATTGTAAGAACTTCTATACATCATGGAAGCTTTTGTTTTAATAGTTTTGCTCTTTCAATAAGTTGTGAGTTCACTGCCTCTTTAATTTTCAGGTGGTTGGGGAGTCTGGACTATTTACTCCAGCTGATATTGGTTATGTACAAGAAGCTGGTGTCAAAGCGGTAAGCTGTTTTTCTAATTTTGAAGTTCACAATGATGACTGCGTGTAATTATTCCAAAACAGATGCTATAGGGTTATAGTTGCTAGTGGCTTTTTTCCAAATGTGCATTTGCTTAGATCTCCGATCTTCATTTGACAATTAGCTAGCTTATCGCCATCTACTATATACGTACAGTCTGATCAATACTGTAGTTTGATTTATACCCTTGACCTTGTCGATCACATATGATGATAACATTTTCGCATCTCTGCAGGTGCTAGTTGGTGAGTCGCTTGTAAAACAGGAGGATCCTACTAAAGGAATTAGTGGACTCTTTGGTAAAGACATCTCCTGCTAAGATGCACAGCCAGTTGACTCTGTCACTGTTCCTTTTCGGAGTGATCTATTTGAGATTCTTCACCACAATTTTGGATTGTTGGTCACCTGATTGCTTCAGTGTAAGATATAATATATAGATAAGTGCAGTATGAAGGGAAATGCTTACGGGAAGCCTGTTTCCATTAATTTTATATTTCTATTTGATACTTGGTACACTTTAGAATTGTTAGTATTTGAACAAGTGCTTCGGTTTCAGTTCAAAATGGTTGTAATATTTATGTTGTAATATTTCCACAATAAAAGTGCTGCTTAGTAGGCATTCTATAGAAATTGACTAGCACGTTTACACAAACCTAATGACCATATAATACATGGCTTACATTGCAGTTTATTTAATATACTTTACCTTAATTAATAACTTAATTATAGTCAATTAGTATGATTTGATATAAACATTGAGAGGTAAGTTTTTGCCCTAGGTGTTTTGTGCAACTAAGTTTCAAATATATCTTATTGGTAAATCAACTTTAAACCTAGGAAAGTTCGATTCAATCAAGCTCATTGAAGTAAATTTGGAAACTGATTAACCGTTAATGTTCACATAACAGTTACTTCCTCAATTTTATTTTACTTAAAACAGTTTCCTAGCGGGCGTTAAAAAGAATAATAATATTATATGTTCAAAAATAGTTTAACTTGGAAGCTTTCCATACATTTTTTTAGTCATGCAAACTCAAAAAAGTATTTCAGTCTTGATGGCATGAACTGGAACAACAAAGTTCCCTTCAAGATGAATTTTATATTGTAGAATGCTTTGAGAAACAAGATCCCTACAGGTAATAAACTTGCAAGAATGAAAATCTCAACTGACACTAATTGTTGTTGTTGCTGCATGATCCCTCAAGAAGAAGACATTAATCATCTTCTATGTGCTGGCAACTTTGCAAGGATATCTGGACCATTTTGTGTGGAACAATGGGATTCCCTTTCAAAAACATCCCTTTAAGATTGATTCTCAAGAACTGGTGGACCTGGAAAACTAATAAACCTGTAGCAGGGTATATACTGAGGTGTGTTCCCCCTGTGGCTGTATGGGAGATGTGGAAATCATAACTTGAGGAAAAGCCTGAACCAAATTGCAGCTACCATTGCTCAATTGGTCAGCAACAACTTTATAAAAACATTGTGCGACTTAACTGGAAATCTAAGAGACCACTTATGATCAGATGGATCAAACCTTCTACAAGCTTTGTGAATGTTAATTCAGATGGCAGCTGCAAGTAGGGGTGGCATGGTATGGTATGGTACTGTATTTGAAACTTTGGTACGGTAATTTTGGTATTTAATTTTTAAAAGCATTATACCATTACCATACCATATTAATTCGGTATGGTTCGGTATTTTGATGTTCGATTTCGGTATTTTATGGTATGGTATTCGGTAGCCATAGTTGTTAAACTTCGACAATATATACTCATATACTAGAGTATTATTACTTCGACTTTTCAAAAGCACGTCGGTATTTTGATGTTCGGTTTCGGTATTTTATGGTATGGTAATCGGTAGCCATAGTTTGTTAAACTTCGACAATATATACTCATATACTAGAGTATTATTACTTCGACTTTTCAAAAGCACGTCTCAATTGTATCGTAAATACACATTACACATGTAGAAATATTCAAAAAGAAAGTACAAACAACTCTTTTGTTAGTCAATTACACAAAAAAGAAATTACAATTAAGATAGAGTAGCGAAAGTTTCAATGTCTAAATATTTTTATATTAATACTAAGTAGTATAATTGTTAATATTTTATATATATGTAAAAGTTATTTATGTATATATACTTCGTTGGTATTCGGTATTTTGATATGTCATTTATAAATATCGAATACCATACAATATACCAAAAAAAAATTTAAAATGTATACCATATACCATATCAAATACCATAATGTCAAAACCACGATATCAAAAATTTCGATTCGGTATGGTATTTCGGTATAAACCATACCATGCCCACCCCTAGCTGCAAGGAAGGAATTTGTAGAGGAGGTGTGATTAGAGTCTACGAAGGCCATTTGATCCTTGCCTAACTAGTAACTGGGGAGAGGCTAAGGCTCTTCTATATGGGATTAATTAGTGCATCTGCAATGGGTACGACTTCATTCTGGCAGAAACTGACTCGAAACTTATTGTGGATGGTGTACATGACCTGAGCTATACACCTTGGAGAATACAAAAGGAGGTGGAGTTAAAAGAATACATGGACACTACTGGTTTCATTCTAAAAGCATTGCCATAGAGAGGCTAATAAGGTTGCGGACAAATTGGCTTCTTTGAGCTGCAATGAGCCTCAATGCAGGAGCTTTGAAGTTTTTGCTGACCTCCCCTCAGAATTTAAGGGACTCATGTCAATGGACTAGTGGAATTTACTCTTTTAGAAATCTTGACTAAAATAAAAAAAGAGTTACCATAGGATCCCCCTCGAGTTCTTTGTCATGAGCTTCATTGAATGAACACTGGGCACTTGGAGATGAATAAAATGCAGTTTAGCTGTGGTGTAATTTTCTTGTGAAGATGAATAAAATGCAGTTCTGATTGGAAAAAAAAAAGTATTTCAGTCTTTCTAATCTGTGCCCAGCTATCAAACCTCCTAAAAATTTTAACTAAAAAATTAAACATCAACATTTATAACTAAAACATCCAACACCATTCAAGTAACATTCAAAAGCAAGTTTAAAACATCCAAAAGCAAGTCTTGAGACATCCACAAGCAAGTCTAAAGCACACAAACACCATTCAGGTAACATTCCAACCAGAAGTCAAACCGGTAAATGTTCCAAACATCACAAGTAGAGCAAACTAATCCTCCCCGTCAGAGTCATAGTCAGACCCAGAAAATCGACAACTGTCTACGAGATTGTGAAGAGGATTCTCCATTCGAGCAAGGTCTAAACAGTCTCTCTTTAGCTTTTATGAAAGCGCTTGTACTTGTCACCGCAATGAATCTATCTCTTCCTGACAAGCTACGCAACGTTGTGAACCAAGGTTATGCACGCCACCAATTGCCTCTGGCAATATTGATGCTTCATCATTGTCTGATGATTGGTTTGAGCTATCATCCTCAGTAGTAGGCTGACTTTGACTCCATTGATCCAAGCTTTTTGTATACCCAACCTGACACCAGAATGATACACAATATATAAACAAATTCAAGTTAAAGAAAAATAATAACTCTAAAGCTAAGATCTTACATTTGTCCTCTCAACATGTGGCTCGACCAAAGTTCTATGACCATCCTTTTTATTTTTCACATGTTTCTTCTCAATGACCTCATCATAAGTCATAGTTCTCCCTTTTTTCTTTTCCTGCAAAATGATTTTAAAAAAAGAACTGAAAAAAGTTCGACCACATTTAGTAAAAATAAAGGAAAATTTAGTAAACAAGTTACCAATCTCTGTCGATGAGTCCCTTCACCAACTGAACCCCCGGTGTACAATGAGTCACCCTTGTCGGAGGCTTGGGCTACCCTTTCTTGGATGCACACCGTTTGAGATTTCTTCCATTTTTCACTAAGTCTAACCCATATGCTTTCCAGCATCCAATCAGGCTTCTGATCCTTTTGCCAAGCAGTCCAGATCATACGCTCAAGCAGAGAAGCAGCTTGTATCTCAAAATTACAAAATATTTGATAATCATGTTGGGAATACCATGTACACTTCGTCTGCAAATAATTTATAACATTAGATGGAAAAAAGTAGATTGAAAGATAATATACAGAATTAATTTATTTGTACTCTAAAGTGATCCCACATCGGGAGTCTGTTCGGAACAGGTATCTCTTTCCAGGTAGTCCAATCGTCCCAGTAAAATGACTTAATAGAATCCATAATAGCAACATTTGTAGATTCAGTGGATGGAAGAAACCTGCATTAAATTTAACATATGTAAAAGAATACATTCAATAGTTAAAAGCTAACAAAAGTATTGTTTACCCAGTAGTCCCATCAGGAGCGATAACCAGCTTCCCTAAAGCATCCAATGTTCCAACCTCTACAACATTTTGACTTTGTATACCTGTAAAGACCCATAACTTTTGATAATTATTTCACCCAATTAAGAGTATAAGAGTATAATTTAATCTCACCTCAAAGTAGGTAAGGTTCCCCACACAAGGAAAAGAAAACCTTGGGATAGTTCAATGTGCCTTAAGGGATATAAGTTCACAATTCATAGCCCAACAAAAGACTAATTCACCAGATTTACTTGTACCTACTGCCAGATAACTCAAGAATGAGTTGGAAGAGAGGATTAATGTTTCAGAATTATGCAACACCCAAAGCATAATTCACAATTTGGTTGCAATGCCTTGATAGACCGTTAACAGTTGATTGATTTGTGAAATGGGGCATCACTGTAGAGGCTAAATATGTGTTTTGCCAGCTGGAAGATGAAACAAGGGATCATATATTTGTTGAGTGTCGTCATATTAGGTGCTTGTGGACCACAGATTATTCAACTGGATGCAGTTTTACTATGTTACTTTCAATGGTCTATACAACACACAAAAGGGAGGACCAGAACAGCAAAAGCTCTGAAGAGGGCATATGTAGAATTCATTCATATCTTGTGGATACAAAGAAGTTCAAAATCTTTGAGTGCAGAGCTCGAGATAGTAAAAGCTTGACATGAAAATAATACATGTAACCAAAGGACAGAAGGAGTTCACAAACTCATGGATGCAGCAGCTTGTTTTCCAAGGCATATGGTACTGATCTTTGTAATACACATAAGCTAGATACAGCAATTTGTCTAGGTAGTGTAGAGCTCTTCTGAATATCATCTAGGTGAGTAGAAGCTAAGTTCTGTTTTGTAATGCCTCACTTTGGTGATTAATGAAAAAAAGTCTACTTTGCAGACTAACATGATAACTCAGAGAAGAAGATGGCATGCTAAGAGTTGACATTAAATGATAGGCAGGACTAAGTGTAAACATTGATTGCCACTCAAAAGCACAGGACAATAAATAGAGGACTTAAAAGGACATTGAGTAAATACAAGTAAAAACAAAAGCCAACTAAAAAGAATGAATCACACGTCATGAGATAGAGAGGTAATGTTACCTGTAGTCTTCCCCTTAGATTTACCTCTCTTCGCATTAGTACTTTGTGGATGATCGTTTTTCTTAGATGTCATCTGTACAATACAATAAATTAAAACATTAAGAATACTAACAAAGTTGTTGCTTCTTCAACCTATAATCACTGAAGAACATTAAAAAAAAAAAAGCTAACATATTAATTTTTCCCTTGCTTAAATGAGCTGAAATTGATCATTTAATCTTTATTCATTGCTTTTTCATTTTCATCCAATAATTATTTCTGGCTTGTTTTATGTTCATCAATTGAATCTCCATACTTACTTGACATGGTGTTTCTTATAATCTTGTTGATTTGAGCTACGACCAATAATTATAAGATTAATTCTTCACAGATATGTTTGATAACACTGCTTATATTGTTGTTGTTGTATAAAGGTTTCATGTATATAATTGATATTTTTCATATTTTCATTTATTTTTCAAAATGCAGCTTTAGTTTTTTGGAGAACAAAAGAGATTAGAGCCAAGACAAGTCGTTAAATTACGTTTTCTACAACTTTAACGTTCTTATGTGTTCATGGAAGTACTCACCATTTTCTCCTTTTCTCCATTTCTTTCCCCTTTCTGTTTCTTTTTTCTCTTCTTTCTTGCAGTTCTTTTTTTATTTTTACGTAAGAGAAAAAATATCAATCCTTTAAAATAGTGGCGGAGCCAGGATTTTCATTGAGGGGTTCAGAAGTAAACATACGGACTCCTCGAGGGGGTTCAACATCTACTATATATACATAAAAATATTTTTGACCATGTAAAAATATATAATTTTTCGTCGAAGGAGATTCGGATGACCCCCTGATTACAAGGTGGATCCGCCATTGCTATAAAATATGTGTCAACAAATCATAGTGAAAAAACAAAATATTGAGAAAGATCCCTTAGAGTAAAACCAAAAAAACGTGGATTGCATCTCAGGAATCACTAACCTCATCCATCAGTTAGTTCTCCCTTTGGTGATTTGAGTAATTTATTTCTTATCACAAACTTGAAATAGACGCCTACTAGAATACTATGGAAATTAGAATTATTCATTAGCATATGAAGTTAAACTTTACTAAATTGAGTAAATGGTTCCATCTTTTTCTTTAGTTGTGACAAGTCAAACGAGAAACCATGCATAGGTTTCAAATGTGTAACCTCTTCATACGGGAAATCTTCTGCTGCTAAACCAACTCGGACACCCTTCTGAGCGTATGTCAAATGTTTATCGGTTCTATGTTTTGTGCTAGGTGAAGTTAACAAAACTTCAAAATCATTACTTTATACAATAAATAAAGCTCAGCAGTTAGTTTATCAAAAGCAGACTATATTCTCAACACATGACCAGAAATATTGCTCCACCTATGTAGTTTATATACGAGGAAATGAGATCTCTTGCCTTCTAATAAATTAAACAAAATCAATGATTTTTTTATCTCTTATAAAGAGACATACAACTGAATTTTTTTTTTGTAAAAACGAGAAAATCATTTCCAGAATATTTAATATCCCCTTTGGCTATGAAAATCATAATTTTCCGAAATTGAAGTTGGAGTTAGAGTTGAAGTTAGAAGTTGGAATTGGAGTTGTATTTGATCATGAATATAAATTGGAGTTGTTTTTGAAATTTTGTGAGAGAAATAGGAGCGAAAACTTGTTTTCACCTTTTTAAATTGTATTTGAAAGTCTGAGCCGGCCAAACACATACTGTTTTCACTTTTACCACTAAAGTGAAATAATTTTTCGAAAAAAAATAAAAAAAATTTCCATGGCCAAACGGCTACTTAATGTTTCAAATGAGCAACACAGAAATTAAAAAAGAAAAAAAAAAAAAAACTGAATCAAAGCTAAATTTTACATGAATCTTTGAACAAAAATGGTGATATTTATTCAGATGTATACAAAATCTCATGGAAATAAACTTTACAAGGGAAGGAAACTGTAGAAAAAGGACAATACACTCACCTCGACTGAACGGTAGTGCCGCCGTGGACGGTGGTGGCGCTTGAGGGCTTTCTTTGGGTGTGTCAATAGTGAAGAGTAAAAGCGTGAGGCGATGAACATTTGAGTGGAGCCAATGAGGGTTTTTTTTTCCAATATATATTGAATTTTGCGACCGCTTGCCGTCGCAAAATCTGCGTCGGAATTCACCTATAAATCTAGCCTCGATATTCGCAAGTGAAGTTGATTTTTTCGGTATTTTTGACATGGCCTATTTTGTAGTAATCTTCTTCCTTTGTTACTAATTACTTGCCAAAATTCCATTGTCAAAATCCAGTTCATTATATCCATTGACAACATACTCTAATGCAGTGGAGGGAACACAGTGAAATGATGGCAGCAGTGAGTGCATGTTTGGATGGATGTGCTTTTTTATTTACTGCGTAAGCAGTCGTTTTACTACATAATGCCAGAATATTAGCACGTAATTTGTATCAAGAGGGGTGGGTAACATGATGTTTATATGAAGATTGACGCAGGATTTTGGGGACATTAAGCCAATGCTGATAGCAGTTGGTACCGGAAAAATTTAATCATTAAACATAAACGTTCGTACTAAAACATTCAAATACCAACCATTCAAGTAACATCCAAAGGGAAATCTAGACATTCAAACACCAATCAGGAAACGTCCCAACCAAAAAACAAACAAGTAAATGTTCCAAACATCACAAGTAGAACAAACTAATTCTCCCCCAGCAGAGCCTTAGCCTCATCACCTCGACGAATGACTGTGAGATTCTGCACGAGATTCTCCAATCGAGCATAGCCTAAACGGTCTCTCTTTTGATTTTTTGACAGTTTCTGTACTTGTCTCCGCAATGAATCTATCTCTTCCCGACAGGCTGAGCAACGCTGTGATGCTAGGTTATGCGCGCCGCCAATTGCCTCTGGCAATATTGAAGCTTCATCATCGTCTGATGGTTGGTTTGAGCTAACCATCTTGGGTGTCCGATGTTTGAGATTTCTTCCATCTTTCACTAAGTCTAGCCCATACATCTTCTAGCATCCAATTAGGCTTCTCCTCCGTTTCAAAAGCAGTCCACATGATAACATCAAGCAGAGCAGCAGCTTTTACCTCAAAATTATAAAACATTTGATAATCGTGTTGGGGATGCCACACACACTTCGCCTGCAAATAATTTATAACATTGGATGAAAAAAAGTAATTTGATAAATACTATAAAGAATTAATTTATTTGTACCCTAAAGTAATTCCACATGTGATCTCTATCGAGGACAGGTATATTTCTCCAGCAGGTCCAAGCGTCGCGATAAAATGATGTAATAGACTCCATAAGCACATTTGTAGATTGAGTGACCGGAGCAAACCTGCATTAAATTTAGCATATGTGAAAAAAAAATACACATTAAATAGTTAGAAACTAGCAAAAGAATTGTTTACCTTTCATTCCAATCAGGAACAATAACCAGCCTCCCTGAAGCATCCAATGTTCCAATCCCTGCAACTTTTTGACTCTGTATACCTGTAAAGACCCATAGATTTTGATTATTAATTCACCAAAATTGTGAGTTTAAGAGTATAAACTAATCTCGCCTCAAAGTAGGTAAGGTTCCACACAAGGACAAAAAGACCTTGGGATAGTTCAATGTACCTAAGAGACAAGTTCAAAATTCATAGCCCAACAAAAGCCTAATTCACCAGATTTACTGGTAAGTTGTACCTACTGCCAGATAACTCAAGAATGAATTGGAAGAGAGGATTAACGTTGCAGAATTATGCAACATGCAAAGCATAATTCACAATGTGGTTGCAATGCCTTGATAGACCGTTAACAGTTGATTAATTGGTGAAACGGGGCATCACCGTGGTGACTAAATGCATGTTTGCCAGCTGGAAGATAAAACAAGGGATCATATATTTGTTGAGTGTCGTCATGCTAGGTGCTGTTGACCAGATAACTCAACTGGCTGCAGTTTAACTATGTTATGCCAGCTGCTGGGACAACTGCTTTCAATGGGTTATACAGCACACAAAGGGGATGACCAAAACAGCAAAAGCTCTGAAAGGGTATATGCAGAATTTATTCATATCTTGTGGATAGAAGGAAGCTCAGAATCTTTCGAGTGCAAAGCTCGAAACAGTGAAAGCTTGACACGAGAAATAGCATGTGTAAGTAACCAAAGGACAGAAGGAGTCACGGAGCTATGGATGCAGCAGCTTGTTTTCAACTGGCATGTGATGCTGATCTTTGTAATACACATAAGCTAGATACTGCAATTTGTCTAGATAATGTAGACCCCTCTGTGAATAGTGAATATCAGAAAAGTTTTTAAGCTTGTTAAATTGGGTTATAAGCACTTTTGACTTGTCAACACGTTTGATAAATACCCAACGTGCTTTTAATCATTTGAAATGATTGTACTTCGAAAAGACTTCCACATACATGTAAGAGACATATAAGTAGAGATTCTTATATAGGTTTGATTCGCTTGAGCTGAGTAGTGTGTTGGATGTCAGTCATGTGGATTTGGACTGTAACAGTACTAGTTGGTGTAGATGTATTGCTAGATGGGATGCGGTGTGTTAGTGCTTCCAATATGCAACCTAGAAATGTTGGGATGGATAATAACGAAGATGAAGATGAAATGGGTAATGACACAGGGATGAGAGAAACTCAACATGATAACTCAGAAGAAGATGGCCTGGTAAGTGTAGACATAAAACGATAGGCGGGGCTAAATGTAAACATTGATTGCATGCCACTCGAAAGCATACGATAATCAACAGAAGACTTAATAGGACATTGAGAAAAAACAAGTAAAAACAAAGGCAAGTAAAAAGTATGAAATATACGATATAAGTCAGATAAAGAGGTACTGTGACCTGCAAGTGGATAGGTGGTGTGTCCTGTAGTCTCAGAAACTTTGTTCTTCCCTTTAGATTTATCTCTCTTCGCGTTAGTACTTTGTGGACGATCGTTATTCTCAGATGCCATCTGGATAATACAAGCTTAGTAAAAATATAATGAAACAATTTAAGAAATTAAATAATATAAGAATACTAACAAAGCTGTTACTTCTTCAACCTATTAAATCACTAAAGAACATTAAAAAGACTAACATATTAGATTTTCCCTAGATTAAATTGATCATCTAAGTTTTCTTCATTGCTAGTTTCATTTTCATCAAGTAATTATTTCTAGCTAGTTTTATGTTCATCAATTGAATCTCCATTCTTGTTTGACATGGTGTTTCTTCCTCATAATCTTGTTGATTTGAGCTACGAGCTAGTAACGGCTATAGGATAAATTCTTCATAGCTGATTATACTGCTTACACTGTTATTGTATAAAGGTTTCATGTGTACAATTAATGCTTCTCCATAGTTTCATTTATTTTCACAAAATGAAGCTTAAGTTTTTTGGAGAACTTAAGAGACTAGAGCCAAGACAAGCCGTTAGATTATGTTTTCTTCAACTTACTTTTAACATTCTTTAAGTGTTCTAAGTATTAAGATGGTTGACTCGACCATTTTTCGCCTTTTCTCCATTTCTTTCCCCTTACTATTTCTTTTTTCTTTTCCTTCTTTCAACTCTTTTTTTTTAATGTATAAGAGAAAAAAAGAGCAATCTTATAAAACATGTGACAACAATTCATAGTTGAAAAAATAAAATACTAAGAAAATGCCCTTAGAGTAAGTACTTCAAGGAAGTTAGTTATTCTTCTCACAAACTTAACATATAATAGTAGAAAGATGGAAACTGGAATTATTCATTAGCATACAAAATTAAACCATGCATAGGTTTCAAATGTGCTACCCCTCATGTGGGATATCTTGTGTTACATTTAACTCGGTCATCCTTTCAAGTATAGTCGATGGTTCTGCCTTTCGTTAGTTTAGATAAGGTGAACAAAGCTTCAAAATCAGTACTAAATACAATAAACAAAGTTCTGAAGTTAATTAGTCAAAGCAGACTATATTTGCAACAAAAGATTAGAAAAATTGCTCCATCTATGTAGTTCACACGTAAAGAAATAAGATCTCTTGCTCTCTTATAAACTGGACAAAAAAAAGAAAAGAAGAAGATATTTTTAGATTTTTTATGTGTAAAAAATGAAGATTTCTGACAAGACTGACAGAGTTAAAAATAAATAAATTGTAAGCAACTAGAAAACTATGTTCTGGGAAGAACCGTACCACAAGGTTATGGCAGTCTTACCTTGAAGAACGAAGACGCAAAAAGATACACCTACCTCGACTGAACGGTGGCGCGGCTGGACGGCTTTGTGTGGCTGTCCAAAGAAAAGAATCGGCAAGGAAAGAGTAGAGAGAAGGAGAAATTAGGGTTTTTTCCCCAATATAAATTAAAGTTTTGCGACCACTGGAGGTCGCAAAATCTGCGTTGGTAATCACTTCTAAATTTCGTCTCGATATTTGCAAACTTTCCGTCGTAATATCAAAAAAGTTACGTAATTTTTTTGGTATAATCCTAGTGAAATGGCTTATTTTCTAGTATTCTTCTTCCCCTGTTCCTAAATTTCTTGCCTACAACACTTGTACTCTCTCATCTTCGTTATAAGCATAGTCGAAACCCGATTCATTTATATACATTATAAGCATCATGTAATCTCATCTTCAGGTCCCTTTTTCTCACATCAATGAGTACTCCACCGGTAGCTAAGAATAGGCGCTCCAATATAACTGATGGTTCTCTGGTTGCATGTAATCCTCATTGACATTTTAGACCTACCAGTTTTAAAAGATCTTTCCTTCTTTCTTAAATTTTGTTGCCCAACAATCAAACCTCCTAAAATTCCACTAGTTAAAAGCATTAAACATAAACGTTTATAACTAAAACTAAAACATTCAAACACCATTCAAGTAACATCCAAAAGCAAGTCTAGACATTCAAAGAGCATTCAGGTAGTATCCAACCAAATCAAACAAGTAAATGTTTCAAACACCACAAGCACAACAAACGTATTCCCGCTATCAGAGTCAGTCAGACTGATCAGGTTGACAAAATTCCATGAAATTGTACAATAGATCCTCCAGTCGATTAAATCTTATACGGCCTGCTTTTTGCTTTTTTGACCACTTTTGTACTTGTCTCCTCAATGAATTTATGTCATCCTGACAGCCTAAGCAATGCTGTGATCCGAGACCGCATGCTTTAGCTTTCTTTACGCCGCCAATTGCCTCCGGCAATATTGAAGCTTTTGAGCTATCATCCTCAGAAGTAGGCCGACTTTGACGCCATTCATCCAAGCTTCTTTTATACCCAGTCTGAAACAAGAATGGTAAGCAATACATACATATATATTCATCCAAATTATGAGCTTAAAAGTATAATTTCATCTCGCCTCGAAGTAGGTAAGGTTCCACACAATAACAAGAAAACCTTGGGATCATACTATTACCAAAGTAGAGTAGACAACTGTCATGCTATTACTATTGAGACTCGACCAATCTTGAAAGTAGAGTAGACAACTGTCATACCTTGAATCAACCTGCAATCCTTTCGCGCTTCTCTAATCAACATTTCTAGTTAGAGAGAGAGCTAACCACTGCCAAAATGCTGCAGTTTTTCTTATATACGATAGCACCCCCTGCTCGCCTTGTTCAAGTAGTTCAAGAGTGAAAGGGCATAGTGAAAGAAGGGAGATAATTCAATGTGCCCAAGGGATAAGTTCACAATTCATAGCCCATAAAAGCCTGATTCACCAGATTTACTTGTAACTACTGTCAGATAACCCAAGAATGGATTGGAAAGGACTAATGTTTCAGAATTAAGTAACTCCCAAAGATAAATTCACAATGTGGTTGCAGTGTCATGATAGACTGCTACCAATTGATCGATCGGTGAAATGGGGCATCACTGTAGAGACTAAATGCTTGTTTTACCCACAGGAAGGTGAAACAAGGGATCATATATATGTTGTGTGTCGTTGTAGTTGGTGCTTGTGGACCAGATAACTCAACTGAATGCCCAACCGCTTGGACCAAAGGCTTTCAATGGATTATACAGCACACAAAGGGGAAGACCAAAATAGCAAAAGCTCAGAAAATGGTATATGCAGAATTCATTCATACCTTGTGGATAGAAAGAAATGTCAGAATCTTTGAAAGAAAAGCTCGAGAAATAGTACGTGTAAGTAACCAAAGGACAGAAGGCGTCGCAAAGTTATGGACGCAGCAGCTTGCAGACTAGCACGATAACTCAGAAGAAGATGGCATGCTAAGTGTAGACATAAAATGATGGGCGGGGCTAAATGTAAACATTGATTGCATGTCACTCAAAAGCATAGGCTAATAAACTGAAAGACATAAAAGGATTTGATACGATTCAAATGGCCATCTCAGCTTTGAATGACATCATTCGAAGTCAGTACGTGGTGCATCAAGCTTTGGTCACATTAAGGAAACGGGATCCTACATGGAGGAGCCGATTTGAGTACACCAAAGAGCAATCCCACGTGTGAAAGATTGCTTGGAGAATTGAAGATTGAGGATTCACGGTTTTGTCACGACCCGAACCGGGGCCCTGGCCGTGACGAGCATTCCCGAACCCGAAGGCCCGGAACGCCCTCTGTCTATCTGGTAATCATGCACATAATTCATATGATCAAAGGAATACGGAATAGACACAATAATACGGAAACATGGTCGACAATTTAAAACAGTTAAAGGCCTGAAAACATGCCCAACAATATTTAATAAACATCTGCAACAGTCTGCGAAATCTCTACTGAAATACTATCTGAATAACCGGAACAAGGCCCCCAGCAGACCAAAAGCCATACTGAAATAAATACCTAAATGACTAGGCCTTCCGAAGCAAAGAAGGCTCACCAACTGAACTCTGAGACAACCCTGTCTGTAGACTCTACTGAGGATCTGGACCCCTAGACTGCGCCTCAGTACCTGGGAGGAAGGGGGGATCAGCACAATTGTACTGGCACGCGAAGCAATCCAAAATAGAGTAATTGAACATATATATATATATATAATACGTGAGAGCAAATGTTCATCAAACATTATGCATAAAACAGTTTCTGAAAAACACATGAGCACCTTCTGAAAACATGTAACCTGTTTATAAATCTCAAACTCTGATCTGTGTATTACTTTTGAGTTAGGTGGTATCCCCTACAAGTCTGATATTTCACGGGCGATATAGAATCTGCCATTGACTCATCGGGGAAGCCTCCAACCCGAGTATGCCGCAAGGGTTGGAGTTCTTGAATCGGATACACCACACGACACTTAAGTCAGCGTCTAATAATATATCCGGGTTGGCAAATCACGGTTTTAGGCAATGAGTTGCTTGAACTCAAGCCCTCTTCAGGGAACCACCTAACATCTCTGTATGCCCATTTTTAACCTTTTCTGTACATCCAACATTTTGAATGTCTAAAATCATGATAGTCTGAAATGTTTATTAGTCTGAGTCTGATATGGCATTGGTCTGGATTGGTATCGTCATACCAAGACTTGCAAGTCATGATTTCTGAGCCATAATACATTAAGCTAAGTCTTTCATTTAAAGCATAATTTAGACCAACAAAAACATGCAACTGATATAGAAGATTTCGTGTTTCGAAACTCAAGTTAAAATCATGCAAAAACTTAATCAACATATGGTGGTCTAGTGCCTTTAGCAAATCCATGCACTCTTTCATTACATGCATTATGAACATTAAACATTCATGCTAGATTCCCTCTTTAGTGATTTAAAACCACCTTTAAATCATAACAAGAGTTCAATCATTTCATATAGTGCTTTTCAAGGATGCATTGAAAAACAATTCATATGCTATGAGAAATCTAAAAAATTCATAATAAGAGGGAATTCACCGAAAATCATGCTCCCAACATGAATTCATTCTTAAATACATGGTTTCATACATTCATATTCTCAATCACTTTGGGAAAGGTCAAAAGACCAAAACAATGATGTTAAAATATTTAATACATGAATATATACATAGATTCAAAAACCCATTCTAAAACATGATTTTTCTATGCCCATGAGAATTTAGGAAAACCCCGCGTACCTCTATTTCGGAAAATAATAGGTGCTTCTTTAAGCCTGTGGATTGGGGATTCCAAATCTCTAATCAATTTTGAAAACCCACGGTTAAATCTAGATTTATTTGGGTTTTTAGTTTGAAACCCTTGGGAGTGTTCTTGAAAATTTTTAGATGAATGTGGATGTATTTTTGAGAATTGGGGAATGAATTTCGTGTTTATAGCTGAATAAGGGTGGGAAAAAGATCATTTTGCCCCAAAAATGGAGTGTTTAAGTCACTTGAAATCATAAGATATGCGCTGCATATGATATTGCATATATTTACATAGGCGCCGCATATGATATCGCCTATATTTACATAGGCGCCGCATATGATATCGCCTATATTTACATAGGCACCGCATACGCGATCGCATATGTTTTCCAGTGGCCATGTGCGATTGGTTAGGCGACGCATACTACTTTGAAAGGCCATAACTTCTTGCTCGGGTGTCGGATTTTAGCAAAATTGGTATCGTTGGAAAGTTAACTCGAAGACCTATCATTTGACACATAGTAGGCTCTCTAATTCGACATATACAGAGAGTTATGATAAATGGAAGTTGACACAAATTACAACGTCCACTAAAACTTAATCGATCGAAATAGTTTCAACTCGTCCTTGAGTTGAAGGACCTCTGTGGTCTTAATTCATGCTCAAATGGATTCACATACTACATAAACATGTCAAATTGGCATAGGATTTAAGGCTTTGGGATTATCAACGCATCAGATTCATGGTTTTTGTTATAGTCCAAAATGCGGGGTGTTACATTATCCCCCTTGGGATCATTCGTCCCCGAATGATGGATAGAATGTCAAAGTCTTAAGGGTATGGGATAACGAAGACATGATATGTTCCCTTAGAAAGAATACACTAATCGGAAACATGACTATAAGATTGGAACTACTGATGTTTTAAATGCTTATGCCGGACATGCATATCCGAGGCATGGAATACACAACTAAAGCTACTAATAGGCTGAATTCTCATAATGAATCATGCATATCTGATGCATGGATCTGTGACTGAGTTGTTCTCATGAATGCAGGACTGAATACACTGATAAGCTGAACTTTTCTATTGAACATGCATTTCTAATGCATGCATATCTGACTGAACTAACGTATGAACGTATGGCTAAATACGCAATATTAACTGATGTGAAGCTTGTAATAAGAATCTATGCATGCAACTGAATGGGGTATCTCCCCCTTGGTACCCTATGTCCCTCTATGAATGCTCAATTCACTAAGATACTCGGAAAATTGAGGCGATGCATAGGGCACCTAAGAATTGAATCATAACTGAACATCTGGAATCTGAATTTAATGCATGATGCATGAAATGGGCTATACTCGTAACTACTGGTATACTCTATCTTGGAATAGTAGTATGTCTGAGATTTCGAGTAACATGAATAAGTGCAAAGATGAGAAAACAAGTCATGCGAATCTAACTGCTAAACTGACTTATTGGCCATGTAGACTGAATTATACTACACCCTCATACTTAACTGGAGTATCTTTTCATCACAATTCTCTAAAGAAATTCTAGCAGTAATAGGGAGCCATGAATCTTGGGTATGGATTACACAAGATACCCAATTGAGGAATCACCACATTGACACTACTCTGCAGTCTGGAACATAAGCATATAACTCCTGAATTAGGATAGAATTACCAGGCCTTTGGCATTAGAACTTCTTACTTTCAAGCTTAGCACACTTCTCGAATATCACTTAACTATACTATTCTCCTTAAATATCATATTCATTCAACTCAGCTTAAAATTCTCATATGAGCATTGGCAAGTCTTTCTACTAATGTCAAAAATAACTTAATCCCTTCGCCGTGATCAAGCCTAACTCTAAGTCACAAAAATACAACATGCCAGACCATGCTATTATTCTAAACCATATGATGCAATCTTCTATATCTCCTTTAAAGATCACATCCTAAGTATAACATGCCTCACCACATCAATGACTACTCTGAACTCTTACTATGAAGTCGCTAGCGCATATAGCGTTCCTTTACAACAATCTCAACATGTCATTCAAGCCTATCTTTATAACCACATATGAACTTCAAAGCAAACACTCATAAAGGCATACTTCACATATTCTCTAAACCACTATCAATATCACTTCCACGAGCTACCCCAAGAACATACACATACAAAATTCCACTTACCATCACATAAATAAAAGCTTGACCCCAAATCTTACTTTATACTTATGGCCTTATCTAAACAAGCGTACTATAATCTTCCATCAACAAGAAATAATTACTCACCACCACTATCATCGCATAAGGAAGAGTCACAAAAAGGTTAGAACATAAGATCTGGAGGAATGGAATGATACTATATGAATCTTGACACTCATCTGTGGCCTGAGGAATAGCAAAACAACAATAGGGACTCACCAAAGCGCTCTGAATTTAGGGTATTCATGGCTATAAGCTGAATCTCTCCAATCATTTGGCGTAAAACATGAGTTATAGAAATTGAGCACATTATAAAGCGTGAGTACATGACTCTCTATCATATGTATGAACGTGAACTGATCATGGAACTAGATCGTAAAGCATGAGTAGGTATTAGGATCACTAAGAAATACTGAGATAGGAATGGGTTGAGATTCACTCTTACTTTTTGATGTTCTATATCATCATGACATCACTACAAGAATTTGAGAGTCTTACTTGGTTATTCGTTTAGTCATCTCCCCCTTAGCTTCAAGCCATCATCTTAAGTTTTTAGGAGATACCTTACTAGACTTTAAATTAACTGCACTAACTGCACTCTGGGTTCTGAAATATGACAATACACAAAATTAATAAAACTTAACCCGAAAGACCACATATGAGAATGGAACGCCCACTGCTAATACTACCTCCTGAGGCACACTCTATCATTCTGTAACCTTAATAGTCATCGTCTATTACTCGAACACTTACTAACTTTAAATCTTCATGAGTATCCCCAAAGTTGAAGTGCATACCCTCTAGTGCCTCTACTCTTATTTTTATTAGCACGACTTTCAAGGACTCAAGCTTAGATTATAACACCTAACATGGGTATCACCAAGTCTTCAATGAGCCACTCTATTTCTATCGTAGTTTACCAACATAGCAACTTCAAACTTATTTTCCTCTACCATGAGAATCAAGTTCATATCAAAAGGCTCAACGTTATCAATCAAAGGTCCTTAACTTGGCTATTTAGAACACCATATATCATCTAGCTAGTCTTTTTCCACCTAGCAACTCAACGGTACCAGTAGCCACACACAACATGTAATAGCCTTAGAAAAATACTACAGCTTCATACCACCTTGGGCATACTTCTACATCACATACACAACGTCATACTTCATTACGAATCAAATAAACTTAGGCACTTTCATACACTATTCAAGCCTATAGATCACTTTCATATAACTAGTATCATTAACCAAGAAATCATCACATCCACCTCCATGGCCATCAATTGTTTCAAACTTAATGTCTAGTGCTAAACATGATTTACAACCAACGTTACAGACAATCCTCACTTAGAAACTATGAAATAAACATCAAGAAACACTAGTACACTAGAAATTTATAACCACAATAATCTATCATGACCTTACGGTTTTCGTTGTCATAATCCATTAGCACGTACTATTTCAACACATCAAGCTTACAAATCTAATCCCACAAAACATGTATTATCAATCTCTTGCCACTATTCATCACCACGCCATTTAAATTCAAGCCTATAGTCTAGCATCAATTATTTACAGCCAATCAAGAGTGCAACATAATATAAATATACTAATCCTTCAAATTGGGATATTCTACCCAAATACTTCAAAAATATACTACATACTTTCTCACAAGTAGTATTAGTTTACAACTACCAATGAGAAGAAGGTTAAGGGGTAAGGTCACATAATAGACATGATCAACCTTAAGCTTATATTATAACCATACAATCTTATCTACTTATACGGCTTTTTCATATCACACTTACTTACCCCGAATGGGCATTTAGACTACCTTCAGATACCCCATATGACAATGAGTCTATACTTACAACCTACTGGCTAATCTAGCCATTTTCATTCATAGCCTATAAGGGGTTTCTATAACCACCTCAAGTATCCACTCTGGGCTCTTTCTCTATTTTGAAAGGAAGAAAACAAATAACATTCTGAGTAAACACTTCCTCCACGGACTACCATACAATTCATAAATGGTACCACCACATTAGTCTATCACCACAAAAGGGTAAATCATTCTCAATCAATGGTTATTCAACTATAAATATTTAATCACAAAAGTCACCATCACTCTGGCCTCTAACCTTATGACTTCATATCACAAACTTCTTGGTCTAATTTCACTACCAATAGGTCATGACACCGACACTCTAACTTATACTACTACTCGGGTGGAAATACAGTTCCAACAAACACAAGAACAATAAGATGAACAGTAAGTTGCTAGTGAATCGAAATAGGCCTCACACGGCTTTACTAGACTTTTATTTTCAACAACACAATGATATCAAGAATACAAGAGATAGAATCTTAATACACAATATTCAATGACTCAATAATACACATCTTACTCTTTTCTTAACTGAACGCCTCATAAGAACGAGGACACAATTTTACACTAGGGAACTCCTCTCCCATCCTTTGTGGGACTTCAAAAATATCTGCTAGATAATCGGAGAATAGCTAGAAACACCAGAGTGAGGAAAAAATTAGGATAACTTTTCTTTTCGTATGAGTGACACCATAGCACGAATTAGAGTATGAAGGAGGAACATTCCGACTCTATAGCATGAACTAGAACATGAAGAAAGAGAGACATTCCTAAACGCCTTGTAGCCTTCTGCTTATAAGTGTGGCGCGCTACACACCCATAAACAAGACTCTACCTGACGCGATTTCGCAGACACCCTGGGACCATGAACCGTGCTTTGATACCAAGTTTCTCATGACCCGAACCATGGCCCTGTCCGTGACGAGCATTCCCGAACCTGAAGGCCCGGAACGCCCTCTGTCTATCTGGTAATCATGCACATAATTCATATGATCAAAGTAATACGGAATAGACACAATAATACAGAAACATGGTCGACAATTTAAAATAGTTAAAGGCCTGAAAACATGACCAACAATATTTAATAAACATCTGCAACAGTCTGCGAAATCTCTACTAAAATACTATCTGAATAACTGGGACAAGGCCCTCAGCAGACCAAAAGCCATACTGAAATAAATACCTAAATGACTAGGCCTTCCGAAGCAAAGAAGGCTCACCAAATGAACTCTGAGACAACCCTGTCTGTAGACTCTACTGAGGATCTGGACCCCTAGACTACGTCTCAGTACCTGGGAAGAAGGGGGGTCAGCACAATTGTACTGGCACGCGAAGCAATCCAAAATAGAGTAATTGAATATATATATATAATACGTGAGATCAAATGTTCATCAAACATTATGCATAGAACAGTTTCTGAAAAACACATGGGCACCTTCTGAAAATATGTAACCTGTCTGTAAATCTCAAACTCTGATCTGTGTATTACTTCTGAGTTAGGTGGTATTCCCTACAAGTCTGATATTCCACGGGTGATATGGAATCCTCCATTGACTTGCGGGGAAGCCTCCAACCCGGGTATGCCGCAAGGGTTGGAGTTTCTGAATCTGATACGCCACACGACACTTAAGTCAGCATATAATAATATACCCGGGTTGGCAAACCACGATTTTAGGCAATGAGTTGCTTAAACTCAAGCCCTCTTTTGGGAACCAACTAACATCTCTGTATGCCCATTTTTAACCTTTTCTGTACATCCAACATTCTGAATGTCTAAAATCATGATAGTCTGAAATATCTATTAGTCTGGTCTGATATGGCATTGGTCTGAATTGGTATCGTCATACCAAGACTTGCAAGTCATGATTTCTGAGCCATAATACATTAAGCTAAATCTTTCATTTAAAGCATAATTTAGACCACCACAAACATGCAACTGATATAGAAGATTTCGTGTTTCGAAACTCAAGTCAAAATCATGCAAAAACTTCATCAACTTATGGTGGTCTAGTGCCTTTAGAAAATCCATGCACTCTTTCATTACATGCATTATGAACATTAAACATTCATGCTAGATTCCCTCTTTAGTGATTTAAAACCACCTTTAAATCATAACAAGAGTTCAATCATTTCATATAGTGTTTTTCAAGGATGAATTGCAAAACAATTCATATGCAATCATTTCATATAGTGTTTTTCAAGGATGAATTGTAAAACAATTCATATGCTATGAGAAATCTAAAAAATTCATAATAAGAGGGAATTCACCAAAAATCATCCTCTCAACAAGAATTCATTCTTAAATACATGATTTCATACATTCATATTCTCAATCACTTTGGGAAAGGTCAAAAGACCAAAACAATGATGTTAAAATATTTAATACATGAATATATACATAGATTCAAAAATCTCATTCTAAAACATGATTTTTCTATGCCCATAAGAATTTAGGAAAACCCCGTGTACCTCTATTTCGGAAAATAATGGGTGTTTCTTTAAGCCTATGGATTGGGGATTCCGAATCTCTAATCAATTTTGAAAACCCACGGTTAAATCTTAATTTATTTGGATTTTTAATTTGAAACCCTTGGGAGTGTTTTTGAGAATTTTTAGATGAATGTGGATGTATTTTGGAGAATTTGGGATTGAATTTCGTGTTTATGGATGAATAAGGGTAGGAAAAGGACCATTTTGCCCCAAAAACGGAGTGTTTAAGTCACTTGAAACCATAAGATATGCGCCGCATATGATATCGCCTATATTTACATAGGCGCTGCATATGATATCGCCTATATTTACATAGGTGCCGCATATGCTTTCCAGTGGCCATATGCGATTGGTTAGGCGACGCATACTACTTTGAAAGGCCATAACTTCTTGCTCGGGTGTCGGATTTTAGCAAAATTGATAGCGTTGGAAAGTTAAATTGAAGACCTATCATTTGACATATAGTAGGCTCTCTAATTCAACATATACAGAGAGTTATAATTGATGGAAGCTGATACAAATTACAACATCCACTAAAACTTAATTGATCAAAATAGTTTCAACTCGTCCTTGAGTTGAAGGACCTCTGTGGTCTTAATTCATGCTCAAATGGATTCATATACTACATAAACATGCTAGATTGGCATAGGATTTAAGGCTCTGGGATTATCAACGCATCAGAGTCATGGTTTTTATTCTAGCCCGAAATGCGGGGTGTTACAGGTTTTGGGCCTTCATTAAGGACATTTTGATTACTTATCCTTGTCCAAGTAACACTCCATGACCACCCCTTTTTATTAAGGGTATTGTGGTCATTTTGTTATGTAATAAGTTAGATTATAAATAGGTTCTTTTAGTTCATTTGCTAGTTAGTTTATGAAAGATGAAAGATTAAAACACTTGAAATCCTCTCTCTTAAGAGTATACCACCTTAGTATAGTCTTAGTTAGGACTTGGAAAAGTCATCCTTAGTATAGGGCTTGGAAAAGTCAATATTGTTCTTTGCCTGAAAACGGTGTATCTTGAGGTGAGTCGATTACCTTGACGGTCACCGTAAGAGTGTGATTTTGATTATTACATTCATTAGGGGCTAATGTTGAAATATACTTGGTTCTTAATCTTGTAATAATCTTGGTCTCACTATCTATCCTTTTATTATTTTACAAATCCGTGTGTTTTGGTGTTTGTCATCTTGTATCCCTTTGCGTTGCTTATTCTTATCACGTTTTGTGGACTGTTTTGGCATCTTGGTGGACTGATTTATATCATTTGGTATCAAAGCCATCATTGATTTCGTTCCCAAGAGATCAATCTTGGGCTTTCTATCTTGAAAAATCACAAAAATGGTGTTGAAAAAACTGAAAAACGCAATAAAAAAGTAATTTGTCCCATTTTTGTGTTTGGGCCGAGATTTGAGGCTTGGTTTTATTATGTTTTTTTGTGTGTTTTGTTGTTTCTAGTGTAATTCCCTTCTTCACTAATACTAATAGAGTCTACATCTAAATTTTGAGCAAAATCCAAGTGGTTCTTGACTGTTGGAAAGTTGTTGATATTGTTGTTGAAGATTGGTGGCTGGAAAAATATTTTGTTGAGGTTGTTGTTGAAGATTGGTGGCTGGAAAAACATTTTGTTGATGTTGTTGTTGAATATTGGAGATTGAATATGTGTTTTTGATGTTTGGGAAGTCCAACGTTAACCTTAGAACTCCAAGATTCAAAGTTGTGTTCTTGGTGTTCTTCAACATCTTCATATCTTGTTGAAGAGAAAGTGGTTTGTTTGATCTAAAATCAAAGAAGAAATAAGGTGTGGTCTTGTTAGTCTTGAAACACATTCCAAGACTATTATAAAAGAAGAAAGGGGGCCAAAAGACTTTCAAAAGGTCTTATTACCAAAAGAGAGAAAGGGGTCTTCCCAAGACCTACAAAAGAGGAAAGGAAGACAAAGGCTTCAAAAGGTGTTTTGCCAAAAGGGTGAAAGAATAGTCAAGCCTTTTTTTTGAACATTGAAAGCCTCTAAGTCTTGTTGTCTCCCTCCCAAAATCGAAAATACACTCTTCCAATTGAACATTGATTAATACAAACTGAAAACAATAAAAAAAATTCTCAAAACTTTCAACAATTTTCAACAACCAATGAGAGGCTGTCACGTCATCACCGAAAGTGCTTAAGCTTAAAAAATTTTTATTCTTAGTTTCTTATTGTTGATTCTTAGTTTCATTTTTTTATTCTTATACTAATTGACAACTAGTAAATACCTACTAAACTGTAAATTAGTTTTTGAATACGTTTCTTTCGTGTCTTCGTTATTTGTGTGTTTTTCTCGTTTGTAACTCGTAGTAACTTCTTTATTTCAAGTTCATAAGTGAATTTTATTTTGTTTCTTGAGTCAATCAAAACAAGAATCCATTCCGGCCACCAAGTAGGATTGACATCTTATTGACTACCGGAGTATAAGCAACTTTCAATATTCGCCGCTCCAATTGTGAGAATCACAAAGGTGAGTGTATCGAGTGTTGGTAAGGAGCTTTTTATTTTCTTTTGTTTGTTGTTGTTTTTTGTTTTGTTAGGTACCATGGCTGCACATAATTTCAAGGCCACGTGTGATCGCATCCATGACGATCTTGAAGATATGCAACAACACATTGAAATTATACGCCAATTTTTACCCAAACTCTTCCCTCAAAATCCAATTGACCAAACAACTTGTGATAAGAGCTTTCTAAAGGAAATTGCTGCCCAATCTTGAGATGAACTTTTACACCGAGGTAAAGACGAACATACTCATGAACGTCAAGGTAAAATAGCTAATCCTTATACTTTTGTGCATGTGAATAATAATTGTGTGGCTAGTAGCCCATTGAGTGTGAGTTATAGCTTGCCTATATGTGAGTCTATTGTTTCTTTGCCACTTGATGATGATGTACTTGTTGTAAGTGTGGATACATTAGTTGATCCTATTGATGATCGAATCGACTCTTCTTGTAACAAGATGTTAGAAGAAAATGGCGATCTATATATATCCAGACCTATTCAAAACCCCAAACAAATAAACCTTAAAAGGGAGGAACAGTGGAAGAACAAAAAGGGTGCTCGAGCACTAAAGCTTTCGCTATGCATACATATTCGTACCTTGAAGAACCGAAGAAGGAAAAAGATACACCTACCTCGAGTGAACAGTGATGCCGCCGTGAACGGTGGTGCGATTGGACGGCTTTGTTTGGCAGTCCAAAGAGGTGAATCGGCAAGGAAAGAGTGAGGCGGGAAAGATAGAGTGGAGAAAATGAGGGTTTTTTTTTTCCAATATAAATTAAAGTTTTTAGCGACCTCATGCGGTCGCAATTTCTCAGTCGGAAATGACTTATAAGTCTAGTCTCGATATTCACGTATTGTCCGTCGGAATATCAAAAAGTTCATTTTTATGTATTTTTCTTTGTTTGTTCTATTTCTTGCCAAAATTCCATTGTCCTTCAATCACCTTACAAGCATCATGTACTCTCATCAATGAGTGCTCCTTCGGGTGGCTCAGAATGGGCGTCCCAATATAATCGGCACCTCAGTCATCTGAAGTAAGGAGGAGTGGATGGAGACGCTAAATCCAGGATGGTTCTCCCGTGGCGTCCGCATCTGCATCTTCCTCTCCTTTTACGAATTCCTTCTCCATTTCTGTTTCCCTGTCTGCATGCATGGGATGGATATGCTATTTTATGTGTTGCCTAAGCATTCGTTTACCTTCATTGCTTTAATGCTTAGAGCATATTTTGGATCACCAAGTTCTAAAAAATCTTTAGTTCAAACCTCCTAATATTCCAACAATTAAAGCATTAAACATAAACGGTATAACTAAAACATCCAAACACCATTCAAGTAACATCCAAAAGCAGTCTAGACATTCAAAGAGTCACAGTCCCAACCAAATCAAACAAGCACAACAAACTAATTAATTCTCGCTATCAGAGTCTTAGTCAGACCGATCAGGTCGACAAAATTCCATGAGACGATACAATAGATCCTCCAGACTATTAAATCTTATACGGCATGCTTTTTGCTTTTTCGACAACTTTTGTACTTGTCTTCTCAATGAATCTATCTCTTCCTCACAAACTATGCAACGCTGTGATCCAAGACCGCGTGCTTTAGCTTCCTTTACGCCACCAATTGCTTCCGGTAGTATTGAAGCTTCATCATCATCATCTGATGGTTGGGTTGAGCTATCATCCTCAGAAGTAAGCGGACTTCGACGCCATTCATCCAAGCTTTTTTTATACCCAACCTGAAACAAGAATGATAAGCAATATATATATACGAGTTCATGTTAAAGAAAAATAATAGATCTGAAGCTAAGATCTTACATTTGTCCTCTCAACATGTGGCTCGACCAAAGTTCTATGACCATCCTTTTTATTTTTCACACGTTGCTCCTCCTCAAAGACCTCATCATAATTCATACTTCTCCCTTTTTTCTTTTCCTGCAAAAAAATATGAGTTGAATACAAGTTCAATTGCATTTAGTTAAAATCAAGGAACATTAACAAGTAACCAATTTTTTTCCATGACTCCCCATACTAGCTGAACTCCCGATGTGCAACGAGTTACCCTTGTTGGAGGCTCGGGGTGCCTTTGCTTGGCTGCTCGTCTTTTGGAATTTCTCAGCGGTTCACTTTTCATCAAGTCTAGCCCATATACCCTCTGGCATGAAATAGGGCTTCTGGTCATTTTTCCAAGAAGTCCATAACATATCATAAAGCGTATCAGCAGCTTGTTTCTCAAAATTACAAAATATCTGATAATCATGTTTGGGATCCCATACACACTCCTTCTGCAAATAATTTGTAACATTAGATGAAGAAAAAGTAATTTGATGAATAATATAAAGAATTAATTTATTTGTACCCTAAAGTGATTCCACATCTGGTCTCTCACAAAGACAGGTATCTCTCTCCAGATACTCCAAGCATCAGGATAAGATGATTTAATGGAATCCGACATCACATTCCTAGATTGGGTGGAGGGAGAAAACCTGCGACTCTGTGTACCTGTAAAGATCCATAAATTTTGATAACTAATTTGGGTAAAACTATGAGCTTAAGAGTACAATTTATTCTCGCCTCAAAGTATGCAAGGGTCTGTACAAGGACAAGAAGAACTTGGACAGTTCAATGTGTCTAAAGGATAAGTTCACAATTCATAGCTTATAAATTGGAGAGGATTAACGTTTCAGAATATATAATGCAAGACCTAAAACGTAATTCACAATGTGGTTGCAATGCCATGGTAGACTGCTAACAGTTTGGTTGATTGGTGACTAAATGAAACAAGGGAGCATATATTTGTTGAATGTCATTATGCATGCTATGTATTTGTGAATCAAATTACTCAACTGGATGCAGTTATACTGTGTTAGCCAATTGCTTGGACCAACTGCTTTCAATGGATTATGCAACGCAGAAAAGGGAAGACTAAAATAGCAAAAGCACTGAAACGGTATATGCAGAATTCATTCATACCTTGTGTCAGAACCTTTGAGGGTAAAGCCTGAGACAATGAAAGGTTGACACGACGAAATAGTACGTGTAAGTAACTTTTGGAGATCAGAATTAGGATAGAATTAAGGTTAGTAGGCAGTTGAACAACGTCGAGCTTTTTGGTGGGGTAGGCGTGCTGGTAGTTTGGAGCACCGTGACTATATATTGTAGCAATAGTCCCATTCATGTAATTTCTTGCTTATCATAGTTATTGCCTTTTAGTATCTGCTACATTTTGTTATCTATTTTATTTTGGTTATCACACTATTTGAAGCTACTTGAATATGGTTGGAATGGTTATCTAACCATTTGAGACAAATAAATTTAACCACTCATGGATACATCTCGAGACAGTTGGAATGGTTATCCCATTCATGGATACTTGCTTGAATGTATTTGGCTCGAGACTGAATATGGCAATTGCTTGAATTTATTTGATTTTGTTCAAATAAATAGATACTTGAAGCTAAAGTATATGTATTTGGAATGTCAAATGTTTGGGGAGTTACCTTTATATTCAGTCGACAGTTCAAATTGCTCCACCTAAGTAGACCAAAAAGAAGGAATTGGAAAATAACAGGGGGAGCTATATGGAGACAATCAAGAGTGATTCCATGTCGTGTTCGCTACCAAGTAAACTATATACGCCAGTATAGTGACACTTTTCATGGCTATGCCAAAGTTTGCAGGATAAAGTCCCCATCGAGAGAGCAAATGATTATTACTAAAGGTAATGGAGTTCAGTCTACTCACATGACATTATATGAAGTCGTCTGAATAAGTATGGTTAAATACTTATCACTAGGTTGATCACCTTGTATCATTCAGTAGGTCAGTTTCATAGTAGTACTCTAATTAAACGAAAAATCTTTACACACTTATGGTTGAACTTCAAAGCTAAAAGAGGGCTTTGAAATGAGTCTACTTTATTGTTTCATTTCACATGTCTAAATTATGATTAGCATAAATGTTTCTTTCTTATATCAATATTCTTGCTTATAACAGAGACTATTTATATATTTTCCTACTTCTTGGTAAAACGATCTACGAGATATACTTGACATGTGGAGCTTAAATCATTCAACAAAATTCTTTTTCTTCAAAAACTGGTATTGAGCAACATGAGCCTCACGAATGGGACAACTCCTCATTTCACTCAGTATTATAGAACTCCATAGACAGTAAGTACACTTTGTATTGAAATTTATGATTTCTCGTATGGCATCCATGAATAAACTATTTCATTTATAGAAAGGTATTGATATAAAGTCTCTGTTCGTTTTCAAATAGTTGTATTAACAAAAGACTTCCGCATACATGTAAAAGGCATATAAGTGGAGATTCTTATATGTGTTTGATTCGTTTGAGTGTAGTGTATCAGATGTCAGTCACGGGGATTTGGATTGTAACAAAACTAGTTGGTGTAGATGTATCGCTAGATGGAGTTGTCGGTGTGGTAATACCTCCAATATGCAACCTAGAAATGTTGGAGTGGATGGCAACGAAGATAAAGATGGGTTGGGCGATGATTGAGGCATAAATAAGAGTTTACTTTGCAGACAAATGTGACAACTCAGAGAAGATGGCATGTTAAGTGTAGATAATAAACAATGACATAATAGGACATTGAGAAAAAAGAAGTGAAACTAAAGGCAACTAAAAAGAATGAATTATATAACGTTATAGATAGAGAGGCAGTGTGACCTGCAATCGGAGAGGAAGCGCAACCTCTAGTTTTAGAAACTTTATTCTTTCCCTTAGATTTATCTATAGCCGCATTAGCACTTTGTGGACGAACGTTATTCTCAGACGCCATCTGTACAATACAAGCATAGTTAGAAGAATAATAAAATAATTTAAGACATTGAATAATTTAAAGAATACTACTCCATTAAAGTTGTTACTGCTTCAACTTATTAAACGAGTAAAGAACATATATAAAATAAAAAATAAAAAATAAGGTAACATATTAGTAATGCTTTTCCTTGTTTTAAATTGATCATTTAATTTGTCTTATTGCTAATTTCACTTTCATCATTAAAGGGTAGTTTGCCTCTAGTAAGGAGACAACTTATTCGTGTATTAATTTAGGTATAAGCTGTACAATATTTGTGGAACAATCTCTTGTAGAAATGTAAGGTAGAAACGTAATATAACACAGCTTAATAAAACCTTGTGGTTTAGTTCTTTTTCGAACCCTACTCATAGCAGGAGATTTAGTGGGTCGAATTGTCCTTCTATACAATGTCTGGTAGCTAGCAAGGCTGTCAAGTGGGCCGGGCTGGGCCAACCCGGAACTGACCCGTTAAAATTATCCGGGTTGTCGTCCGAGCCGGAGCCGGGTTGGGGTTAAGTGGGCCGGGCTCAATAGTAAAATTTTTAAAAACAACCCTAACCCGGCCCACTTAACCCAACTCGGTCAAACCCACCTAAAATTGGTCAAACCCGGTTAAAAATTCTGTCAAACCCTATAAAAAAAAAAATCCTTTTTTTCAATATACACTATATATACCCACCTATATACATTTTAAATACGTTAAACAATATATATACACTATATATATAGTATATACTACATTAGAATTTAAAAAATATATACACATATACACAATTACACATATATACACACCATTCAATATATACGTACTACTTTAAAGTTTAAATAAAATATACTACAATATATATACATTACATTACAATATATATATATAGTTATATAGTTATATACTAATGTATAAAATATATACACATGTATACGTTAAAAATACACGTCTACAGAAGATATATTCAAATATATATGCTCCATTCAATGTATATGTACTACTTTAAATAAAATATACTACAATATATATATATATATATATATATATATATATATATAGTTATATACTAATTTATAAAACATATATACATGTATACGTTAAATATACACGTCTATAGAAGATATATTCACATATATACGCTCCATTCAATATATATGTACTACTTTAAACAAAATATACTACAGTATATATACATTACAATCTATATATATATAGTTATATACTAATTTATAAAACATATACACATGTATACATTAAATATGCACGCCTATAGAAGATATATACATATATATACGCACCAATCAATATATATGTACTACTTTAAATAAAACATATACTACAATATATATATATAGAGAGAGAGAGTTATATACTACTTTATAAAACATATACACATGTATACATTAAATATACACGTCTATAGAAGATATATACACAAATATACACACCATTCAATATATATGCACTACTTTAAGTAGAACATATACTACAATATATATATAGTTATATACTAATTTATAAAATATATACACATATATACGTTAAATATATACGTCTATAGAAGATATATACACATATATACGCACCATTCAATATATATTTACTACTTTAAGTAGAACATATACTACAATATATATATATATAGTTATATACTAATTTATAAAATATATACACATATATACGTTAAATATATACGTCTATAGAAGATATATACGCACCATTCAATAT